>NC_053491.1:447086605-447289105 GCF_905171775.1 Rana temporaria
TGAGCAATGTGTGAATGAATACTAACAGCAGCATTCATCATGGAACATACCTGCAGGCCACTATTACCAGGCTTATCCTGTATCCTACAACAGAAACCTTCTCCAAGAAAACAATGCAGCAGTTCCCCGATTATATAAAGTAACATGATTCTGTCTAACAGGTTCACAATGTAACCTTTATTCTTAGTGGGTTCAGCCATATTGGGAAATCAACTGCTGTCTCCATATCAGCACTGTGCCAAGTCCTCAGGACTCTCTATAAATGTCTGCAGCAATTTTGAAAGAGGAACTGCAGTCTGCTTACATAATTTGTAATAAAAAGATCTTTGCAATTTTTAAGCTTCCCTCCAACCACTTTGCATATTGTTTTATATATACTGTGATTCTGTATTTGCCAAATATGCTGCAGAAATCTCCCTCCACTAAGTCTTGCTGCATCCATTTTAGCTGTGGGCAGCTGAAGCTGCTGCCTGCTCACTTCCTGGATTTACACAGACACACCTCCTGCTCTGCAGCTCTCATTGGGCTGCTTATGACTCATCCCCCCTCCGTTCCTGGCAAACTCTCACAAGTGTGAGAGAGAGAGAGCTGTGCATGATGTCATAAGCCTAGGATAATGACCAAACAAGAAACAGGAAGTGGGCTGTATAAGGTTTTACTGTCAGAAAAAATGCTTTACTATCCAGAGTTAAAACAACAAGATACAATAGATGGAAAGATGAAAAAAATTACTGAAGTTCCGGGTTACAGCCTCCAGTGAAATCTTAAGTATCCAACACTGCCAGGTGTGACGGATGTCTGCCACCCCCTTCTAAACTCACAAACACGTGAGTTTAACAACAGTGTGCATGAGCCTAAGGGCCCTTTCACACGTGCGGACGAACGGACCGTTTATTACAAGTCTGTTTACGGACTTGTAATGTATCCCTATGGGATTGTAGACGTTAGCGGATGATGCATCCGCTAACGTCCGTAACGATCTGCGTCTGCAAAGTTCCGCTTTTTCAGACGGAAGAAAACCCTATATTTCTTCTGTCTGGCGGAACGGTTCCCCATAGGGGAGAGCAGAGCAAAGACAGGGCAGTCTCTGCACAGTGTGCGGGGACCGCCCTGTCCGCCGACAGCTCAACAGGGATTTACGGAGGATCCCCGCTGAGCCGACGGACACACACGGGGCGGATCAATACGGATCCGCTCCGTGTGAAAGGGCCCTAACATGAGCCTTAAAAGTGGCAATCTGCAACAAAGTTTGTTAAATTCCCTGCAGTGTAAATAGATCACCGAGAGGGGAGAGTTATTTTCTCAACAAATATGGAGTTATTCTTTAAGCAAATCCAAGCAGCTAATCTTTAAAGTGGAATTCCACCCTGAAAATTTTTATTTTTTTCAAAAATTCAAAAAAAAAATGAAAAAATATTTTTTTAGACTTACCAGAAATAGCTGTTGCTATGTTGCGTAAGTCCGTAATTCCTCTGTCCTCCTGCGGTGTCTTCCTGTGAATGGAGAGAACTGCCTTCTGGGAACTGTGTGTATCCCAGAGAGCAGCTGGCCCATTCACAAAGAGCCACGCGGTTCACACATGCGCAGTAGGAAATGGGCAGTGAAGCTGCACGGCTTCACTGCCTGTTTCCCTTACTGAGGATGGCGGCGCCGGGCGCCATCAGCATCGAGGGATCGGACTTGGGGCAGCTGACATCGCGGGTGAGTAGGACAGGTAAGTACAGTGTTCATAGCTGCTGACTTTTTCTTTTTTGAAAAGCGCGGGTGATACCCTGCTTTAAGTTTTTTTAATTAAAAAAAACACACATATATATGGGTTTAAGAAGTTTATGTAACTAGAATAGATGCTCACATATAATTAAATGAAGTGACAGTAATCTCACAACTGCAGAATCAACATTCTGCTACAAGAACACAGGGCTGTCTTAATGCATGGGCACCCCTGGGCACTGCCCATGGGCCCCAGGTCAGTGTTGCCAAGCGTACGTATTTTATGGACAGTTCGTAAAAACGGGCACTTTTTTCCCTCGTTCGTAAATGTCCGTGGTTGCAGGAATGTGCCAGTAAAAAATAGCTGAGATCGGTTCGGCTTGGAACTGCGCATGGAGATTGGAGGCAGGAGGTGATTGGAGGCAGGGAGTGATTGCTATGACTAAGCACTAGTTTCAGTGCGAAACACGTCAGCAGTTGGTTTTTATTTTACTTTGCTGTGACTTGTAGTGCTGTCCTTCTTTCAATAAAGGCTACAATCTGTTCAGAGTGCGGCTGTCCAGAGACAATTTTTGTTCCTGCTTTGAAGGCAGGGAGTGATGGTGGCTGTGGTGGCACCGCAGAGGGGGATGGAGGCAGGGGGCAATGGAGGCAAGGGGAGATTGGAGGCAGGGGGAGATTGGAGGCAGGGGTTGTTAGTGGCAGGGGGTAATTGGAGGCAGGGGGTGTTGGTGGCACCGCAGAGGGGGATGGTGGTACTGCAGAGGGTGGGGTATGGAGACAGGGGTTGTTGGTGGCACCGCAGAGGTGAATCGAGGCAGAGGTGATTGGAGGCAGGGGGCCTGGGGGAGAATAGAGGCAAAGGGAGATTGGAGGCAGGGGGAGATTGTGGCAGCGCAGGGGGGTGAAGGCATGGGGTGTTGGTGGCAGAGGGGGATGGAGGCAGGGGGTGATGTGACTAAATAATTTGCCCTTATTATATCGAAAATAACAAAAATATTTTTTTTATATTAATATCTACCTTAAATCACATTGCTATTTGCCTAGTGTACTTGTTTGTAGCCTAAATACTATAATGTACACCTAAAAATGTAATTTAGTAACTTTTGTGAAATGCCAGTAAAAATGTGGCTGCGCCAGTAAATTTCAGGTGTCGTGCCAGTAAATTTCAATCTGGTAGGTTGGCAACACTGCCCCAGGTGCATGGGGGGGCCTCAAGATAATCTTGCATTACATCATACTTGCCAACTGTCCCAGATTAGCTGGGATAGTCACGCTTTTTACTAAGCTGTCCCAGGATGGCATTGTCCCGAAACCTGCACTGTGCCCCACTGACCTGTACTGTGTCTTGCTGCCTGCCCCCCGTACTGTGCCCTATGTGTTGATTAGCCTTTGGATTATGGAGTTTGTTGGTTTAAAATAGATTTTATTGATTTTATTGAACATACTAATATATGTTTAGTTTTATCATCAACTATTTATACTTTAATTCTTGAGAGTGTGTAAATTGGGGCAGGATGGTAGGGGCACCAATGTATTACTTTGCCCAGGGGCCCATGATGCTATTAAGACGGCCCTGCAAGAACAAAATACATATTCCATTAATTATCCATTTATGTTTTTAATAATCTCATACTTACGGCACAGTCAAAGCAGTTAAACGATGAATGAAAATAAGGCCTGGTTCCAAGACCGTACATTTTTATAAACATTTCGGACATAAAGAGCCCAAGGAAAATGAATTCTGCATAGTCTGCAAGAATAGAGAAAAAAAATGATCAAATATTTCCACCTCTGCGATTTACAGATTTACTGGTTACAACTGAAAGGAAAGTATTTGTCTGTATTACTAATAGCAAGCAGGCCGATTGTGTCTGTCATGATAAATGAGAAAATAAAGGAAGTTGGTTGGTGTGAGTGACACAGAAAATTCTCTTTCAGACACTTGAACACAGGAGTCCCGTAAGGACCGAGCCTCTGGGATTTATTATTTACAAGTTAAAAATTGTTTTTTTGTGCTAGAAAATTACTTAGAGCCCCCAAACATTATATATATATATATATATATATATATATATATATATATATATATATATATATATAAATTATATACTTTCTCTCACACTGTATTTGCGCAGTGGTCTTACCAAGCGCTCTTTTTTTGGAAAAAATTGACTTTAAAAAAAATATATTGTGAAATAATGTTACGCCAAGTAAATTGATACCCAACATGTCACGCTTCAAAATTGCGCCTGCTTGTGAAATGACGACAAACATTTACCCTTAAAAATCTCCATAGGGGATGTTTAAATAATTCTACAGGTTGCATTTTTTGACTTACAGAGGAGGTCTAGGGCTAGAATTATTGCTCTTGTTCTACCGATCGCGGCGATACCTCACACGTGTGGTTTGAACACCGTTTTTATATATGTAGGCACTACTCACCTATGCGTTCGCTTCTACACGCCAGGTCAGCGGGACGGGGCACGTTTAAATTGTTTTATTATTTATTTTACCTTTTATTTTTACACTGTTCTTTTTAAAAAAAAATAGTCTCACTTTTACAAGGAATGTAAATGTTTGTAATAGCAAAAAAAGCATGACAGGACCTCTTAAATATGAGATCTGGGGTCAAAAAGACTGTCATTAAAAAAAAATTAAAAAAAATGTCTCTTAAAGAGCTATGGGCGAAAGTGTCGTTTTGGCGTTGCTTCCGCCCTGCCTTGGTATGGAGACAGGTGGGGGCTGCCTTCCCCTCTCTCGTCTCCATACCAAGCACAGAGGAGGACCCGATCGACTCCGAAGCTACCAACGGCTCCAGTAATAGGCGGAGGGCACCAGAGAGCGGTGGGTTGGGGGGCCGTCACCCGCTGCCGATGCAAGTGATCTTGCGGTGAATCCCCCGCAGAAACCACTTTTATCTGAAACCGGACCGCCCGCTGAAGAAGAGGATACCCGGGTTATGGTAGCTAGCTGCTGACATAACAACGATATCCCTCTTCAAACTGCCGACGTATATCGGCGTGAACCTGTCCAGAAATGGTTAAAATTGTGTGGCAGGGCAAAGTTTAAATAGAAATAAAAATCTGTAAATCGCTGTAATACATGAAGATTTCCCAGTCACTCCTTAGGACACACTTAACCCCTTCCGTGCCATCTAGTGTTAACCCCTTCCCTTCCAGTGTCATTTACACAGTAATCAGTGCATTTTTATAGCACTGATCGCTTGGCTAATATTTAAGTAACATATTTGTTGTTTGTTTTAATTGTTCCCTTTTTTTCTTTCTGTAAGGCCTTGTACACACGATCAGTCCAAACTGATTAAAAAAGGAACTGAAGTTCAGTTTCATCGGTCCAAACCGACCGTGTGTGGGCCCCATCTGTTCGTTATCCTTCAGTCCAGAAATTTAGAACTTGCTTTAAAATTGAAATGCCCGATCGGTCAAAACCGATGGTTAGTACGCAAAAGCATCGGTTCCAAACCTGGGCATGCTCAGAATCAAGTCGACGCATGCTTGGAAGCATTGAACTTCGTTTTTCTCTGCACGTCGTGGTGTTTTACGTCACCGCGTTGGACTCGATTGGTTTTTGAACTGATGGTGTGTAGGCACATCAGACCATCAGTCTGCTTCATTGGTTAACCGATGAAACGGAACTTCAGTCCGTTTTCATCAGTTTGGACTGATCGTGTGTACAGGGCCTTACAGCTAAGATGCCCCACTATATTTTTCTTTTTGTATTTGATAGGGTTGTCCCGATACCACTTTTTTAGGACCGAGTACAAGTACCGATACTTTTTTTCAAGTAGTCGCCGATACCGAATACCGATACTTTTTTTTAATGTGTCCCCAAATGCAGCCATGTCCCCCCCATATGCAGCCATGTCCCCCACATATGCAGCCATGTCCCTCTAGCCATGTCACTCACATATGCAGCCATGTCCCTCTAGCCATGTCCCTCACATATGCAGCCATGTCCCTCACATATGCAGCCATGTCCCTCTAGCCATGTCCCTCACATATGCAGCCATGTCCCTCTAGCCATGTCCCTCACATATGCAGCCATGTCCCTCTAGCCATGTCCCTCACATATGCAGCAATGTCCCTCTAGCCATGTCCCTCACATATGCAGCAATGTCCCCCTAGCCATGTCCCTCGATGCGGCGGCGCGATGCGGCGGCAGCGGCGGGGGGGGAAAGGGGGGGAAAAGTATTCTATTTAGGTATCGGGGGTATTTGCGCGAGTACGAGTACTCCCGCAAATACTCGGTATCGGTCCCGATACCGATACTGGTATCGGTATCTGGACAACCCTAGTATTTTTATGGCAATAAAAAGAAAATAAAAAATAAATAAATAATAATAAAAAAAGAATAAAAAAAATGTTTTTTCCAAAAAAATTTAATAATACTGGAGGCATTTTTTTTGGGGGGGGGTAGGTAAGAGCTATATACCATGGGCAGCGTAACGTATGCCATTTACGTTACGCCGCCGCAAGTTTTACAGGCAAGTGCTTTATTCACAAAGCACTTGCCTGTAAAGTTGCGGCGGCGTAGCGTAAATCACCCGGTGCAAGCCCGCCTAATTCAAATTAGGTGGGTAGGGGGCGTATAGCATTTAAATTAACCACTTCCAGACCTGCGCACGACGATGTACGTCCTTTTTTTAAAGATGGATATCTCGGTAACGGCAGCAGCTGCTGCAACAACCGAGGTATCCATCTTTAGTGTGCGCGGTCCTGTACACGATAACGGCGGTCTTCGCGGCGGATTCGCCGAGAGATCGCCGTTATCGGTGGCGGGAGAGGGCCCCCCCCTCCCGCCGCTCTCCCGCGCCCTCCGCCGCTTACCGGAGCCGTTGGGGGCGGCGGAGGAGATCGGGTGTGCTCGGCTGCTGACTGGGGACGCGACTGAAGGAAAAATCTCCTTCACCCGTCCCCATAGCTCTGCTGGGCGGAAGTGACGTCAAAACGTCAGTCCCGCCCAGCCTCTTTGAAAAAATGACAGTTTCAATTTTTTTTTTTCTTGCATTTTAGTCTAAATATGAGATCTGAGGTCTTTTTGACCCCAGATCTCATATTTAAGAGGACCTGTCATGCTTTTTTCTATTACAAGGGATGTTTACATTCCTTATAATAGGAATAAAAGTGATCACATTTATTTTTATTTTTTTTTTCAGTGTAAAAAGTAATAAAAGAAATAAAAAGAAATAAGAAAACCCCCAAAAATTTTTTTTAAAGCGCCCCGTCCCGACGAGCTTGCGCGCAGAAGCGAACGCATACGCGAGTAGTGCCCGCATATAAAAAAAACGGTGTTCAAATCACACAAGTGAGGTATCTCCGCGATCGTTAGAGCGAGAGCAATAATTCTAGCCCTAGACCTACTCTGTAGCTCAAAAAATGCAACCTATAGAATTTTTTAAACGTCACCTATCGAGATTTTTAAGGGTAAAAGTTTGACGCCATGCCACGAGCGGGCGCAATTTTTAAGCGTGACATGTTGGGTATCATTTTACTCGGCGTAACATTATCTTTCACAATATATAAAAAAATTGGGCCAAATTTATTGTTGTCTTATTTTTTAATTAAAAAAAGTGATTTTTTTCCAAAAAAAGTGCGCTTGTAAGACCACTGCGCAAATACGGTGTGACAAAAAGTATTGCAATGACCACTATTTTATTCTCTAGGGTGTTAGAAAAAAAATATATAATGTTTGGGGGTTTTAAGTAATTTTCTAGCAGAAAAAACTGTTTTAGTCTTGCAAACACCAAATCTGAAAAACACCTAAGGTCTGGAAGTGGTTAAGCGCGTTCCCGCGCCGAACGTATGCGCGCATGCGCCGTTCCTAAAGTTTCCAGATGTGCATTGCGCTAAATGACGACACAAGGACGTCATTGGTTTCGACGTGAACGTAAATGGCGTCCAGCCCCATTCACGGACGACTTGACTTAATTTTTAAATTTTGACGCGGGAACGACGGCCATGCTTAACATTGGTTGCCCCTCATATAGCAGGGGCAACTTTACGCGTCGCAAATCTAACGTAAACATCGTAACTTCACTGCGTCGACCGCGCGTACATTCGGGAATTTGCGTATTTTGCTAATTTGCATACTCTACGGGGAAAACGACGGAGGCGACACCTAGCGGCCAAAAAAAAAATTGCATTTAAGATCCGACAGCGTAAGAGCCTTACGCCTGTCGGATCTAATGGATATCTATACGTAACTGATTCTAAGAATCAGTCGCATAGATACGACGGCCCAGATTAGGACTTACGACGGCGTACATTGCGTTGCGCCGTCGTAAGCCCTTTGAGAATCTGGGCCAAAATGTTTATATTAACTTTCCAAAAATCACAAATACGTATATTTCTAAATCTGTTGTGATTGCCTTTTTTCATTTTCCATTCCCTGCCACCATCTTCAATTAAAATTTTCCCTTTCTACCCCAGTAGAAACAAGTCAGGACACTCTCTACTTTGCAGATCGAGAAAGGAGCTGTGTGTTAGTGGACGTCCTGACACTCCTGCTCGCCCCCTCAAGAGGCTTTCTCCACACCAGGGAGAAAGCCTCGCATTACGGTGTGGAGTTACAGACAGAAGAACAGGAAGTGAGGATTTCTCAGAAGAAATAAGGACATTTAAAAGCAAAATGGAAGGATGAGGTAAGTGAAGGAGGACTGCACTAAGGTAAAGGAAGCTGTTAAGGGGGAAAAAATGTTTCCTTTACAACCCCTTTAAGTCTGTAAAAAATTGTAAAACTAAAAGCTGTTCCTCAAAATGAAAAGTGTGTTGTTTTTAAAGCAAAGACAAAGAAGTAATGCATCAACTCACAGAGAAAATTAGTTAGCTGATCAGGCTGGCCGTAGTGCACAATCGCCACGCACAGCGTGTTTAGAGCTACGAGGCCTAAAACCACCCAGTAAAAAGCCTGAGTCTTCACCATACGCCGAATGTAGAAACGTAGGCGTCTTTCCTTTTTGTGTAAGTATGAAGCGTTTTCCAACTTGGCACTTTTTATACTGGCACGGGCAAAAGGGGAGCCTGTGGGTAGAGAGAGAAGACACTTAGAAAATGTAAAGGAATACATAACTGTAACCATCGGCTTAAAGTGAACCTGACATGACCTAAAAATTATCTAAACTTACAATATCATTACAATATTTTTTTTTTTTTTTTTTCAGATTAATTCTTGTTTCACTGTGGGGACCCTTGAGTCTTTAGTCCAGACTAGCCATTCTCAACCAGGGTTCAGTGGAAACCTAGGGTTCCTCCAAAGTTTGTTAGGGGTTCCTTGAGCTGTGGCTGATTGACCTCCTTTTTTAAAGGGGTTGTAAATGCATTAAGGTGAAACAAAAAAAACCTGCCAATGACGGCCCCCGTTTTACTTACCTGAGCCCGTTCACCTGCTGCGCTCGCCCCCGACGTCCTCTACTTCACTCAGTCTGGCCGTTGATTGGCTAGATTGGATGGACTGAAAGCAGCGCAGCCATTGGCTTGCGCTGCTGTCAATCACATCCAATGACGCGGTGCGCCGGGGGCGGGGCAGAGTAATACAGTCGGCGGCTATAGCTGTATCACCGAAGCGCGCCCGCAATACCTAACCCCCATGGGGGAGAGCTCCCATAAAGGGGGTTAGTTCTTGCAGGGAGGTGCGGAGACAGCCACCGAGGGACCCCAGAAGACGGGGCCACTCTGTGCAAAACGAGCTGCACAGTGGAGGTAAGTATAACATGTTTGTTATTTTTTTTTCTTTAAACGGGAACCTTTAGTGTCCCTTTAACCACTTCCCGACCGCCGCATGTATATGTACGTCCACAGAATGGCACGTACAGGCAAATGGGCGTACAGGTACGTCCTTGCCTTCTAGCGGGTGGGGGGTCCGATCGGGACCCCACCCACTACATGCGGCGGTCGGTAAGCCTCGGGGAGCGATCCGGGACGACGGCGCGGCTATTCGTTTATAGCCGCTCCTTCGCGATCGCTCCCCGGAGCTGAAGAACGGGGAGAGCCGTATGTAAACACGGCTTCCCCGTGCTTCACTGTGGCGGCTGCATCGATCGAGTGATCCCTTTTATAGGGAGACTCGATCGATGACGTCAGTCCTACAGCCACACCCCCCTACAGTTGTAAACACACACTAGGTGAACCCTAACTCCTACAGCGCCCCCTGTGGTTAACTCCCAAACTGCAACTGTCATTTTCACAATAAACAATGCAATTTAAATGCATTTTTTTGCTGTGAAAATGACAATGGTCCCAAAAATGTGTCAAAATTGTCCGAAGTGTCCGCCATAATTTCGCAGTCACGAAAAAAATCGATGATCGCCGCCATTAGTAGTAAAAAATTTTTTTTTTATAAAAATGCAATAAAACTATCCCCTATTTTGTAAACGCTATAAATTTTGCGCAAACCAACCGATAAACGCTTATTGCGATTTTTCTTACCAAAAATAGATAGAAGAATACGTATGGGCCTAAACTGAGGAAAAAAACATTTTTTATATATGTTTTTGGGGATATTTATTACAGCAAAAAGTTACAAATATTGAATTTTTTTCAAAATTGTCACTCTATTTTTGTTTATAGCGCAAAAAATAAAAACCGCAGAGGTGATCAAATACCACCAAAAGAAAGCTCTATTTGTGGGGAAAAAAGGACGTCAATTTTGTTTGGGAGCCACGTCGCACGAGCGCGCAATTGTCTGTTAAAGCGACGCAGTGCCGAATTGTAAAAACGCCTTTGGGCATTTAGCAGCATATTGGTCTGGGGCTTAAGTGGTTAAGGTGTCTGCATAATTCTGAGGTCAACGGCACATGGTAAAACCAGTTGCATGAAGCCAACAATCTTTTAAGCCATCTGTAGGGATTGATTTTGACCACCACTGTAAGGGCTGCCTTATTCCGCATGACCACAAATGTAAGGCCCCGTACACACCATAGAATCCATCCGCAGATAAATCCCAGCAAATGGGTTTCAGCGGATAGATCCTATGGTGTGTACACGCCAGCGGATCTGTTTCCGCGGATATATCTCCCCTGGGATGGATTCCAGCAGATCGAATATTTGCTGACATGCAGAACATATCCATCTGCTGGAGTCCATCCCAACGGATGGATCCGCTGGTCTGTACAGACTCACCGGATCCATCCGTCCGAAGGGATCCCCCGCATGCGTCGTAATGATTCGACGCATGCGTGGAATTCCTTATATGACAGCGTCGCGCACGTCGCCGCGTCATAATCGCGGCGACGGCGCGACACGTCATCGCCAGAGGATTTCGGCACGGATTTCAATGCGATGGTGTGTACACTCCATCGCATGAAAATCCGCCGAAATCCTCGAGAGTATTTATCCGCGGAAACGGTCCGCTGGACCGTATCCGCGGATAAATCCTCCCGTGTGTATGGGGCCTAAGAGGCATTTTTTTTCACTGACCACCAATGAATTGGTTTTAGTAAGGGTTCCTTGAGACCTGAACATAATTTGAAGGGTTCCTCCGGGGTAAAAAGGTCGGGAAAGACTGGTCTAGGCTGTAAAAAAAAAAGCCTGAATTTCTTTCCAAGTCCAAATTTAGACCCAACCACCTTCATTGTCATTCAGCTTTTAAATAAAAGAGCCTCTGTTGTACACCGACATTGAATGAAAGTTGGTGGGATTAAGCACCAGGAGGCCGTGGACCATAATCATGACTTGGCTAAAGAAAGAGACCTAGGCCTAGGATTTGAAGGTCACATTCATTGATTTGAAGACTGACACAAGTGCTTCTTAGTACAATAAGGTGTCCAAACTACAGCTGCATTGGTAGCCTAAGCACTTTTTAGCGAAACTCAGGTTCACTCTAAAGCACAGGTGTCAAACACAAGACCTGCAGGCCGAATCCGGCCCTCCAAACCATTTCATGTGGCCCTCGTACCTCTCCTGCAGCTGCAGGAGAGCTCCAGCCCTCCTCTGGTCCTCCTCCAGACCCTTACTTTCTGCTTTCAAGCAATGCATCCAGCTTCTTCCCAGCAGCAGCATAAGGAAAGGGGGGTGCACTGTGATGTAAGGGAGAGTGGGGGACTCGACTCCTGATGGTGGGGTGGCTCTTGACATCTAATGTAAGGGGAGGGGATGCGCTGGACATCTAATCTTACAGATACAACCGACCCTTGTGAGGGCAATCAATCATAATGCTGATGCGGCCCACAATGAAATTGGGTTTGACACCCCTGCTCCAAAGCATCACTCTACTTTAAGGTAAGTTGATATTGTAGGACATGGTAGTCAATTCACTTTCCTCAGGGACGGTGCAGGGATTTTTGTCTACTCTATTCTATTTCAGGTACTTATATAGTGCTGTCAATTTATGCAGCGCTTTTTTAATATATATTGTACATTCACATCAGTCCCTGCCCCAATGAGCTTGCAATCCAAGGTCCCTACCTCACATTCATACATACACATACTGGGGCCAATTTAGACAGGATCCAGTTAACCTACCAGCATGGAGTGTAGGAGGAAACCGGTCTACTCAGATGAAGGAGCATTTTGCTCTCCCTGCCCCCCCAATTTTCTGGTCAAAGATAAAATAGCCAATAGCCCTTGTGTCATAGCATATATGTGACAAGATCTCATTTAATTCTTAAATGCACTAAAATGCAAGGTGCAATTTTCTGCACATGGAAATTGCATGGTACAAACGCATCATGCATTTTCCATGTGGCTGCATTTTTAAACAGATGCCATGACCTTTTCCCAGCAGAAAACACAGGCACAGCAGCCCATTCAAACGAATGGTGTGTCGTGCCTGCACACCTGGGCTGTGATGTAAAGAATCGGGGTAATCGCACAAAACTGCGATTCGGACCTCGGCTGGAAGAAAATTTTACTAATCGGACCTCCATGAATTTTAATTCAATACCCCTGGCCTAGGGTGTCTATTTGCATGCCTCACTGTGTCCATGTGCATGCCTCACTGTGTCCATATCCATGCCTCACTGTGCCCATGCCTCACTGTGTCCATGCCTTACTGTGTCCATACCTCACTGTGCCCATGCCTCACTGTGTCCATGCCTTACTGTGTCCATACCTCACTGTGCCCATGCCTCACTGTGCCCATGTGCATGCCTCACTGTGTCCATGTGCATGCCTCACTGTGTCCATGCCTCACTGTGTCCGTGTGCATGCCTCACTGTGTCCATGCCTCACTGTGTCCATGCCTCACTGTGTCCATGTGCATGCCTCACTGTGTCCATGCCTCACTGTGTCCATGTGCATGCCTCACTGTTTCCATGTCCATGCCTCACTGTGTCCATGTCCATGCCTCACTGTGTCCATGCCTCACTGTGTCCATGTGCATGCCTCACTGTGTTCATGCCTCACTGTGCCTCATTGTGTCCATGCCTCACTGTGCCCATGCCTCACTGTGTCCATAACTAGACTTACGTTTAACATGGAAGTATATAGAGGGGGTGCCCGGCTTTGAAAAATCGGTGCTCCCTGGCCGTATGTCCACCAGACAGCAAACTTTGCACACTTATAGAGGATAATTGTGGCTACATGATTTTCTGGTCCAGAGGACCTACGGCCGGCTGGTACCGGGTCCTCAAAGTTACCAGAGAAATTACCGTTTAACATGGGAGTCTATGGAAGGGGTGCCAGGCTTTAAAAAATCGGTGCTCGCTGAATGAGCGGCTAACGGCAATCACGCAGGACAAGATGAAACAGTTCCATAAAGTCTGGGATCCATGGATCTCCTATATAACTGGAGACTCTGGGTCGAGTGGTTCTTAGGTTTATCTAGTGGACTATTTCTAAGGAGCGTGGAGCCCCAACTCCCCCCTTCCCCCCTCTTCTTTCTTATCTCTTCTTTTCTTTTACTGTCATTCCCCAACAGGAGTAAAACCCCTTGTTTTTCTGCTTTACTACCTCCTTTTTGCATATCTGAAGAAAAGGTTAATAGCGTCTTATTTGCCAGTTGTATGATGTGGTTTTCCATTCAATACGGGGAATCGTAACCCCAAATAGGTATTGGCACTCAGTTATGTTGACTAGATTGTCAAATTTTTACTTATGGAGAGAAGTGACGCTGATATATACATCTTTGTTTGTGCAAGAAATTTAATAAACACTATTGAAACATAAAAAATCGGTGCTCCCCGGCCGTAGGTCCCCTGGACAAAAAACGTTGCACACTTGTAGAGGAAGAGTGGGGCTACATGTGTGCCTTGGAGTCCAGGGGACCTACGGCCGGCCCGTACCGGGTCCCCAAAGTCTGGGAGATCAGGCGCAAAAAAGGTAAAAATGTGACTCGAGTATAAGCCGAGGGGGGCATTTTCAAAAAACGTGGCTTATACTCGAGTATATACGGTACCTTGTAGTTTGCACTTGTAGTTTTTTGCCTTAAATAACTCCCACAGTGATGCAGTGAGCTGGAGAACGGATACATACCCACTGAAGAGATATCTCCAATGACCTCCTCTCCCTCCTCCGCATTCAGAAGCTCCAGTTTGTTTTTCTTGAGTGTGGGTCTTCGCAGGGCCCCTGTACAGATAAGAAGAATGGACGTGTTTAAGGATAGAGCGGCTGAAATTTGCACTGTACATAAAAAATGTAGTTTATATAAAAAAAAAAAACAACACAGATAAAATATTTGTTTAGAGCAAAAACAATGACAAACAAAATCTTGCTTTTTTGCAATGGGCAGCAACACTGAGGGCCAGATTCTCGTCCAGCGGCCTATCTTTGCGGCGGCGTAACGTATCCTATTTACGTTATGCCTCCACAACTTAGACGGGCAAGTGCCGTATTCTCAAAGCACTTGCTCCGTAAGTTGCGGCGGCGTAGCGTAAATTGGCCGGCGTAAGCCCGCCTAATTCAAATGTGGGACAGGGGGGCGTGTTTTATGTTAATCTACTGTGACCCGACGTGATTGACGTTTTTCCCAGTGTGCATTGCTCCTAATACGCCGCAAGGACGTATTGGTTTTGACGTGGACGTAAATTACGTCCAGCCCCATTCACGGACAAGTTACGCAAATGACGCAAAATTTTCAAATTTCGTCGCAGGAACGACGGCCATACTTAACATTATTACGCCGCACTTACGCCACCATATAGCAGGGGTAACTATACGCCGGGAAAAGCCCAACGTAATGTAAATGTACTGCGTCGGCCGGGCGTACGTTCGTGAATTCGCGTATCTTGCTGATTTACATATTTTGACGCGTAAATCAGCATACACGCCCCTAGCGGTCAGCGTAAAAATGCAGTTACGATCTGACGGCGTAAGAGACTTACGCCTATCGGATCTAAGGGAAATCTATGCGTAACTGATTCTAAGAATCAGGCGCATAGATACGACGGCGCGACTCAGAGATACGACGGCGTATCTGGAGATGCGCCGTCGTATCTCCACTGAGAATCTGGCCCTCAGTTCTTACAAATAAGCCCTAATATTTCACATTTGTCCATAAAAAGCAATGTTTACAATGAGGAATGGGTGAGCCTTAGCAAAGTAGGTGTGGTTTGCTGAAAATCAGGTGGTTTTAGAGGGGCATTGGGCAGACTTCAGGCATTTGATTAAATAGCAACTACCCTTTTGGAAACACCTATTCACCAATAAATGAATGTAACCTATGATGTCTTAAATATTCATCTGCTGACATTACTGTGCAGCTTCTGTTGGCACTGGCTGCAGTCACATAACATCATGACTAAAGACTGGGAAAGCAGACAGCTAAAGATGGCTGCACCTACTTTCATGTACCATGCAGAGCACTTAAAGTGGTTATATACCCGCGCAAAAAGAGAAAAAAACTGTATGGCAAAGGCATAATGAGCTAGTATGCACATTCTATGCATTAAGATAAAAAGCCTTCTGTGTTTAGCAGCCCCTCTCAGCCCCCCTAATACTTACCTGAGCCCCCTCTCTGTCCAGCGATGTCCACGAGTGTCTCAGCCATCCGAGATTCTCCTTCCTGCCATTGGCTCCCGCAGCTGTCAATCAAAGTTCGCTAGCCAATCAGGGGAGAGAGGGGTGGGGCCGGATCTCCATGTCTGAATGGACACAGGGAGCTTTGACTTGGCTTGGGTGCCCCAATAGCAATCTGCTTGCTGTGGGGGCACAAGGCAGGAGGGGGGCCAGGAGCACCTAAGAGGGACCTTAGAAGAGGAGGATCTAATGCAACAGAGCAGGTAAGTATAACATGTTTGTAATTTTTATAGGAAAAATAATCAGCCTTTACAATCACTTTAAGGGGTCTTAACCACTTCCCGACCTCCTCATGTACATATACGTCGGCAGAATGGCACGGACAGGCACAATCACGTACCTGTACGTCCTCTGCTAGACGTGGGTGGGGGGTCCGATCGGGACCCCCCCCAGTACATGCGGAGGTCGGGTCCGCTCGGGGAGCGATCCGGGACGACGGCGCGGCTATTTGTTTTTAGCCGCTCCGTCGCGATCGCTCCCCGGAGCTGAAGAACGGGGAGAGCCGTGTGTAAACACGGCTTCCCCGTGCTTCACTGTGGCGGCGCATCGAACGGGTGATTCCCTTTATAGGGAAGACCCGATCGATGATGTCATTCCTACAGCCACACCCCCCTACACTAGTAAACACACACAAAGTGAACACTAAATGTTACAGCGCCCCCTGTGTTTAACTCCCAAACTGCAACTGTCATTTTCACAATAAAGAATGCATTTTTTGCTGTGAAAATGACAATGGTCCCAAAAATTTGTCAAAATTGTCCGAAGTGTCCGCCATAATGTCGCAGTCACGAAAAAAATCGCTGATCGCCGCCATTAGTAGTAAAAAAAATAAAAAAAATAAATAAAAAAAAACTATCCCCTATTTTGTAAACGCTATAAATTTTGCGCAAACCAACCGATAAACGATTATTGCGATTTTTTTTACCAAAAATAGGTAGAAGAATACGTATAAACTGAGGAAAAAAAAAATTATATATGTTTTTGGGGGATATTTATTACAGCAAAAAGTAAAAAATATTGAATTTTTTTCAAAATTGTCGCTCTATTTTTGTTTATAGCGCAAAAAATAAAAACCGCAGAGGTGATCAAATACCACCAAAAGAAAGCTCTATTTGTGGGGAAAAAAGGACGCCAATTTTGTTTGGGAGCCACGTCGCACAACCGCGCAATTGTCTGTTAAAGCGACGCAGTCCCGAACTGTAAAAACCCCTTGGGTCTTTAGGCAGCAATATGGTCCGGGGCTTAAGTGGTTAAAATCCCGGTCCCTCTGGTCCTCAGATCTTTGCTTCAGCTCCTGAAGTCAAGCTCAGGCCTGTACCATTCCATTTGTATAGTGACCTCACTATTGGTCAGTCATGCTGTCTGAACAAAAGTTACATGCAAATATAAAAATGTATCACCTACAGAGAAAATAGCCATTTTTTATGCCAAATTAGTTGGTTAGCCTATCTTCTTGGTAGATACTAGTGAGAGCATTACTACTATGATGATGTAGCACCCTTCTAGCGTAGGTTGCTAAGAAAATGTTGCTTTGGTTCCTTCTGTAGTCAAGGGAGCGGTAGTTGTGTGTCTTGGCCTATTCAGGGTCTCACAGACTGGCAGTTTGATTGCTTCCCCCTTAGTGGCATCAATAGGGTTGGTGTCATCTGGTGCGGTAAAACATGGTGTCACCCCCCCCCCCCCAATAATTTGTTCCCCATATAACACTGCATATAATGGCGATAGTAGTGCTGTTAACAACTATCAAGCAACTAGCAGATTTGAATAACAATATCATATGAATATAATAAAACTCAAAGGTGTAGATTGACAAAGGGCGTCATAACTATGCGGCGGCGTAGCGTATCGTGTTTACACTACGCCGCCGTAAGTTAGCGAGGCAAGTACATGATTCACAAAGTACTTGCCTGCTAGGTTACGGCGACGTAGCCTAAAGCGGGTGGGCGTAAGGAGTAGGGAATTAGCATGTCAATTATATTAAGTAAAGGAATGTGTTTTGTTAATAGCAGGTGAGAGTCATAACGTCTGACTTCCCAGGTGTAGTAATTAGGTCATGTTAATTATGTCAGACCGGTGCCGAAAAGTCTGAGGGATGTGTATTGGAGACTCGTTGGCCCCCCATTGTGTGATGTGTGGGTGGAGTGTGTCTTTGTCCCTGTGATGAACTGTAACATGCCTGTAACTGCATAAAAAGCTGAGAGTGTACCATTAAAGATTCATTCATACATTTTGAAACCAGAGAACAGAGCTGTGCGTGTGTCTCGTTCACGCTGGGAAATGGGATGGATCGTGTCTGCTAGATTGTGGAGTGTCAGATAAGCTGTCGTGGTTGATGGAATGGGAATATCGTAAACGGTGGTGACCGTTACAACCAGTCTCAGATGTTTTAATGCATAAATAAGCATGGACCAGCCCAAACAGCTTACCTGATAACAATGGTGTGGCTTGTATATGTAAATCCTGGAGTAGTTTGAAGAAAGTAAGCAGCCTAACAAACACTACCTGATACAAATTCAGGCTGGTTCATTTGAATCTCCCACCTTAAGCTCTGGAAGCTTCTTTCAGAGGTAGGGAACCCAAGCTTCCAGAGCTAAAGGTGGGAGATTCAAATCAACCAGCCTGAATTCTTATCGGGTACCAGCCAATCCCTGAAGAGGAAGTGTCCAGTAGGGGGCTGGAATGGGATAAATAGTCTGAGACACTGGAGAGCTGGGTTACATCTCCTCAGAACGGTTACCGAGGTGCAGGGGCTGCTGCTGTTAGGCAGCCCAAGGACTATACAACTGCTCCAGAGGCCTCAGAGGTGCCAGGACTGAGAGCTTGAATGGATTTTGATCAGAGCTGATGCCACAAGGGATCTGGTCCTGAGAGATGCCATCTGGAGGCAGCTGTCCTGGGTACTTGTAAATAGGGACCTTAAAGGGGTTGTAAAGGTTCAGTCTTTTTTTTTTCTAAATAGTTCCTTTAAGCTAGTGCATTGTTGGTTCACTAATGTTTTCCTTCAATTTCCCTTCTAAATGTTTTTTTTTCTTTGTCTGAATTTCTCACTTCCTGTTCCTCCTCAGTAAGCTTGCCCCCATCATCCAAGCCGTTCTGGCTGGGGGTTAATCAGCGTGCTCGCACTCTCCCTTGGGACTACATCCCTGCGGGGAGACACTGATGTAGTCCCAAGGGAGGGGGCGAGCACGCTGACTAACCCCCAGCCAGAACGGCTTGGATGATGGGGGCAAGCTTACTGAGGAGGAACAGGAAGTGGAGGAACAGGAAGTGAGAAATTCAGACAAAGAAAAAAAAACATTTAGAAGGGAAATCGTAGGAAAAGGTAAGTGAACCAACAATGCACTAGCTTAAAGAAACCTATTTAGAAAATAAAAAACAAACCTTTACATCCCCTTTAAATTGATCCCTGCGACCCTGTGCTGAAAGCTGCACTGGGTACCAGTAGATGTGCATAGGCGCAAGGTAACCAGATGTTCAAAGACTTGCCCCATGGTCTTTAGCTTTAGCTTGGATTGTTCACCACTAGCTAGACTGTCCACTAATTACTAACTACTGAGCATTTTGATGTGCCCCAAGCCCAATTTCCTTTTTCCCTGTTAAAGTTCTTCAAGTAATAAACTTTAAAAAGCCCTCCCCTAGATTGTTTATTGGAGCCAGTGTGAATGGACTGTTGCTTTTGTGGACGGGCAGTCTCTGTACTTATTGGGGAAGAACCAGTTAAAATCAGTGGCCCTTATGGGGGTAGGTCTACAATAATGTTGCTAGTTTTTAGTCAACTGATAAGATCCATTATTTAAAGTGGTTGTATACCTGTTTTTTTTACTTTTACCTACAGGTAAGGCTTACCTGTAGGTATAAAGAATATCTCCTAAACCTGTACGGTTTAGGAAATATTCCCCATGCGCAGCGGGGATCCTCGGCTAAAGGGCCTTGCCGGTTTGAAGTCTCGCCGCTCCAGCCAATCACAGCGCTGGAGCGGCGATACCCGTAAGACACGCCAGGCTAGATGATATCTCGCTCGGCGTGGACCAGGTAAGTTCCCTACACCTCGTTTTAAGGTAAGTATTTCATAATGAGCTAGTATGCGGTGCATACTAGCTCATTATGGCTTTTGCCTTTCAGGTGAAAAAAAAAAATATTATTTGGGGGTATACAACCGCTTTAAGTTACCTGTACTACATAGATCAAACTTTGGGCAAAGGCTTATCATGACCTTTGCTGCTATTTACCTAAGTACCTCCGAGACTAATGCCGCGTACACACGATCAGTCCATCCAATGAGAACGGACCGATGGACCGTTTTCATCGGTTAACCGATGAAGCTGACTGATGGTTCGTCGCGCCTACACACCATCGGTTAAAAAAACGATCGTGTCAGAATGTGGTGACGTAAAACACGACGACGTGCTGAAAAAAAACGAAGTTCAATGCTTCCAAGCATGCGTCGACTTGATTCTGAGCATGCGTGGATTTTTAACCGATGGTTGGGCCTACTAACGATCGTTTTTTTTCCCATCGGTTAGGAATCCATCGGTTAAATTTAAAACAAGTTGGCTTTTTTTTAACCGATGGTTAAATAACCGATGGCGCCCACACACGATCGGTTTTGACCGATGAAAACGGTCCATCAGACCATTCTCATTGGTTTAACCGATCGTGTGTACGCGGCATTATATGGCAAGAGTGCTTTACCTATACCTGTAGAGAATATTGGATATTAGTAAATTGGTAGTACTGGCCAAGCAATTCTTTTGGTCCATCACTGTTATTGTTTAATTGATGCATAGATCAAGTAGTGAACTTCAACGGAAGTGGCCTCTAAACAACAGCTTTCCTAGGTAGATTCACAAAGAGTTAGGCTGGCTTATCAGTAGATAAGCCGACCTAACTCTGAATCTACGCCGGCGTTTTTTTAAGCGTATGCTCAAACAGAGATACGCTTAAACAAAGCTAAGATAGGCCGGCTTGCGCCGTTCTATCTTAGCTTGCAATGTTTCTGATGGCCGCTAGATGGCGCTTCCATTGCGGCCAGCGTAGATTATGTAAATGAGGGGATACGCCGATTCACAAACGTACGCCAGGCCTACGCCGTTGAATCACGTTGTTTCCGTAAGGGATAGGCCGCCCAAAGTTAGAGCTATGCTCTAGTGGCCTAGCCAATGTTAAGTATGGACGCCGCTCCCGCCGCAAAATTCGAAATGTTAACGTCGTTTGCGTAAGTCGTCCGCGAATCGGGATTTACGTCGTTTACGTCCACGTCGAAATCAATAGGCCCGTACGGCGTACTTAGCCGCAATGCGCACTAGGAAATGTAGGCGCCCGGCACATGGGCAGTGTCAAAAAACGTCAAAAAACGTGAGGTCAAGCCTCATTTCCATACAACACGCCCCCCTCCAAGTCATTTGAATTAGGCGCCCTTACGCCCGCTCGTTTGAGGCTATGCCGCCGTAGATTAGCAGGTAAGTGGTTTGAAAATCACTACTAGCCTAACTAATTTACGGCGGTGTAGCCTAAACAGGCTAGGCTAGGCCGTCCTAAAGATAAGCCTTTCTACGTGAATCTACCTATCCATATGCAAAGATCAGCTCCCAAGCTAACAAAAGACATTAGACAGCAGCTACCTGGGCATACACTACCTGGCCACTTTAATAAAAGATCTTTTTTTAAACATACATTTTTTACATCAGGTAAATGTTTGTTCTTATATGGAGGAGGAATATCCGTTTTGGCCACTCAACTTTGCCCTGAACAGGTCCAGGTATGTCTGTAGACACCTTTTGTGGAGGTTTATAAGAATTTGCATAGTGGTTTAGCCCCAAGCATGACTCTTTAAAATACTACATTTGAATATAATATTATATTTTATAATTAGGTGCATTTCCCATTCATATGAAAATTACCATCGTATGGAAGTCTTTCAACATCGCTGTCATCTTCTGCCAGTATCACTTCTTCTAGAGTGAAATCCACATAAAAGAAAGAGTGGAAAGAAAAAAGTCATATCACAGGATAAGAGCACTTTTAACACATTATCCTAAGATAACTTTGACATTTTTCCTTTCTTTCTTTTTTTTAAATTCAGAAATAGAAGATTTTATTGAGTAAAAAAAAACAATAAAACCTTACCAATCCAGAACAGCCAGTTCACATTGTAGAGTACAGACAGATGTTTTCAGCAACAAACACTTGTACAGAAAACAGTAAGCCATTCAGAAAATAAAGAATTATACAAATGGATACAATCTCACAATAAGAGTGGCCAGCCATGGACCCCATAACTTCTCCAATTTGCAAGGGCATCCCCGATGCAGAGAAATTAAACATTTAAGCCTAATGCCCCGTACACGCGATCGGAAATTCCGACAAGAAAAACGTGGATTTTGTTCTGACGGAATGTTGGCTCAAACTTGTGTTGCATACACGTGGTCACACAAAACTTGTCGGAAATTCCAACCGTCAAGAACGCGGTGACGTATAAGACGTACGACGAGCCGAGATCGATGAAGTTCAATATGCAGTTTGGCTCTTCTGCTTGATTCTGAGCATGCGTGTTTTTTTTTGCACGTCTGAGGAACTCGTCGGGCGAGACACATCGTTTTCCTCGTCTAGTTCCTTGTTAGGCTTGTCTAAGAACTCAACAAGCTTGCTTTGCATACACACTGGGCTGGATTCAGGTAGATTTGCGTTTTTTTTACGGAGGCGCAGGGCAACGTTTTTGCCCTGCGCCCCCGCAAATTTACTGCGCTCCCCTTGATTCACGGAGCAGTAGCTCCGTAAATTGCGTGGGCGTGCCGGCAAAATGCCCGGCGTAAGCGCGCACAATTTAAATGATCCCGTAGGGGGCGGGAATCATTTAAATTAGGCGTGTTCCCACGCCGATCGTAGAGAGCATGCTCCGTCGGGAAACTTTCCTGACGTGCATTGCGGCAAATGACGTCGCAAGGACGTCATTTGCTTCAAAGTGAACGTGAACGGCGTCCAGCGCCATTCACGAATCACTTACGCAAACTATGTAAATTTGAAATTTTGCGACGCGGGAACGACGGGTATACGTAACATTGGCTGCCCCTAATAGCAGGGGCAGCCTTACGCGAAAAACGCCGTACGGAAACTACGTACGCAGGGCTCGCGTAACGTTGTGAATCGGTGTTAGTATGCAATTTGCATACTATACACTGAGCACAATTGGAACGCCACCTAGCGGCCATCGCAAGAATGCAGCCTAAGATATGCGGGCATAAGAGCCTTATGCCGCGCATATCTTAGGCTGCAGTCGGCGTAACGAGGTTCCTGAATCAGGAGCATTCGTTACGCCGGGGCAAGTAAGCAATTGCGCTGTGTAACTATGGTTACACAGGCGCAATTGCTTCTTGAATCCAGCCCACTGTCAAGACAAAATCTCCTTGTTCTCAAACGCGGTGACATACAACACATACAACGGCAGGGGAAGTTCGATTCCACTGGCACAACTCTTGGGGCTGCTTTTGCTAATCTCATGTGTTTGCGTGTTAAGTAGAAGTTTGTTAAGAGACGATTTGCACTTTTCAGTCTGTTACAGCTTGAAAAATGTGTTATCTCTATTACAAATGCTACTTTTACTCACGGCTCATACTTTATTCTGAGCATACACACGCTCGAGTTTCTCATCGGAAACCAGCCCGACGAGGAACTCGACGAGCCAATTTGAGACTCCCGTCGAGGAAATAGAGAACTTGCTCTCTTTTTGTCTCGTCAAGTTCCTTGACAGTTTCCTCAATGAAAAATGTACACACGATTGGTTTCCTCGGCAAAAAAGCTCTCCCACCAAGTCTCTTGATGGATTCTGCAGAGGAAACCGGTCGTGTGTACGAGGCCTCAATTGCATACAGATGAGCAGATTTTACGGTGGGAATTTTTCCGTCGGAAAAATAGAGAACCAGCTCTCAATCTTTTGTTGGCGGAAATTCCGACAGCAAAAGTCTGATGGAGCATACACACGGTCGGAATTTCCGACCAAAAGCTCACATCAGACTTTTAATGTCAGATTTTCCGATCGTGTGTACGCAGCATAAGTGTTTCATCCCATATTTTTAACCCATTCAGCATGGGTGGGTGGGTGGGGGGACTTCCAGTGTACAGTGAAGACTCGTACAGGAAAACTGCCAGGAGAGCTTTTGGCCGGGAAACCGGACGTGTGTATGCTTCCTCGCCGTTTTCCCATCAGGAAAACAGCCGGGAATCCCGGTGGGAAAATAGAGAACCTGCTCTCTATTTTCCAGTTGGGATTCCCGGCGTTTTTTTTCCACCAGATCTACTACTTACCTATGGTAAACACTGTGAGGCAATGCCGATGGAGCATACACACGGCCGGGATTCCCGGCCAAAGCTCCATGGCAGTTTTCCTGCCGGGTTCTCGGCTTTGCCCTCGGTTTTCTCTGCAGACTTTTTACCGCCGAGAAAACCAAGCGTGTGTACAGGGCTTGAGAGAAAAAAGTAATTGATCCCCTGCTGATTTTGTAGGTTTGCCCACTGACAAAGAAATGATCAGTCTATAATTTTAAAGGTTGGTTTATTTTAACAGTGAGAGACAGAATAACAACAAAAATATCCAGAAAAACGCATTTCAAAAAAGTTATAAATTGATTTGCATTTTATATTCAATCTCAGTTTTATTGGGGAATTATTATACACATATACAAATATACATACATTAATGGTATAATCGTACCATGAAAAAAAAATAAAGCCTTGTACACACGATCAGACTTCCATCTGACTTTTCCATGGATTTTTGTCCGAAGGGGCGCTGGCCGTGAACTTGTTCTGTGTATACATGGAACATTTTCAGCCAACTTTCACCAAATCACATGTTTTTTCAGCTCTTTACGGCCACCCTTTGGGCAATTTCTGCTATTGTTGTCTTATCTTTAGCATTGGTTCTGAGCATGCATGTTTGTACTTTGGACTTTAGTCCAATGGACTTGTGTACACACAATAGGATTATCCGCCATCGGATATTTGTTGGCAGAAAGTTTGAGAGCATGCACAGTGAACATTTGTCCATTGAAAAATTGAACACAATTGTTCGATGGAGCGTGCACACGGTCGGATTGTCGGATAAAACACGTCCATCGGACCGTTGTTGACAAAAAGTCTGATCGTGTGTATGGGCCTTTACAAATACTTTGTACAAACTAAAACATTAAACAAAAAACAAGAAAAATAAATAGGGGGGGGGGGGAGAAGAAGCAAAGGAAAGATGGCAACACCTTGACGTCATATACTGAAGTCTTATTGTGTCGAGTTTAAATTCTACTCTAGTTCCCATTAAACCTTCTAGTTTCCTGTTGATTCCCTAAATGTCCTCCAGGGGACCCATGTCTGACAGCATCTTTCATATGTATCCAATTTGTGTGCCAGGAGGGTCTCCATCCTCTCAATAGAGTCCATTTCCACTACCCATTCATTCACTGATGGAGATTGCATTGATCGCCAATGTCGCGGAATAACCAATCTCGCCGCTATCAACCAGTGTCTGAGCAGACAACAGGGAAACTTGAGGTGTGTTGGGGACTTAGGGCCCTTTCACACATGCGGACAAACGGTCTGTTTTTTACAAGTCCGTAAACGGACTTGTAATGCCTCCCTATGGGATTGCAGACGTTAGCGGATGATGCATCCGCTAACGTCCGCAAACATCCGCGTCCGCAAAGATCCGCTTTTTCGGACGGAAGAAAACACTATTTTTCTTCTGTCTGGCGGAACGGATCGGATGAATACGGACACACGGTCCGTATTCATCCGATTCCCCATAGGGGAGAGCGGAGGAAAGACAGGGCGGTCTCTGCACAGTCTTCTTTCTTGTAGTTGGCCACCAGGTTTGCACACATCTCAGGAGGGATTTTGTCCCACTCCTCTTTGCAGATCCTCTCCAAGTCATTAAGATTTTGAGGCTGACATTTGGTAACTTGAACCTTTAGCTCCCACCACATATTTTCTATGGGATCAAGGTCTGGAGACTGGCTAGACCACTCCAGTATCTTAATGTGCTTCTTCTGGAGTCACTCCTTTGTTGCCTTGGCCATGTGTTATGGGTCATTGTTATGCTGGAATACCCATCCACGACCCATTTTCAAGGAAGCCAAGATTTGACGGTACATGGCCCTGTCCATCGTCCCTTTGATGCAGTGAAGTTGTCCTGTTCCCTTAGCAGAAAAACACCCCCAAACCAAAATGTTTGCACCTCCATGTTTGAAGGTAGGGATGGTGTTCTTGGGGTCATAGGCAGTATTCCTCCTCCTCCAAACACGGCCAGTTGAGTTGATGCCAAAGAGCTCGATTTTGGTCTCATCTGACCACAACATGTTCACCCAGTTCTCCTCTGAATCATATAGATGTTCATTAGCAGACTTCATACAGACCTGTACATGTGCTTTCTTGTGCAGCGAGACCTTGCGGGCGCTGCTGGATTTTAGTCCTTCACAGCGAACAATGAACAATTGTTTTCTTGGTGACTATGGTCCCAGCTGCCTTGAGATCATTGACAAGATTCTCCTGTGTAGCTCTGGGCTGATTCCTCACCATTCTCATGATCATTGAAACTCCACAAGGTGAGATCTTGTATGGAGCCCCAGACCGAGGGAGATTGACAGTTATTTTGTGTTTCTTCCATTTGCGAATAATCACACCAACTGTTGTCACCCTCTCACCAAGCTGCTTGGCGATGGTCTTGTAGCCCATTCCAAATTTGGGTAGGTCTATAATCTTGTCCCTGACATCCTTGAACAGCTCTTTCTACTTGGCCATGGTGGAGAGATTGGAATCTGATTGATCGATTAATTGCTTCTGTGGACTGGTGTCTTTTAGGCTGGGTTCACACTACGATTTTCCCGTCCGTCAGCCGCATACGTTTTCAGTATTGAAAACGTACGGGCCCGTACGGGAAAACGCATACATAGACAATGCATTGCAAATCGTATGCACTCAGATGCATCCGGGTGCATACGATTTGCTGGCAAAACGTTTTTTAAACGTACGCAAAACCGTGTTCAACCACGGTTTTGCGGCCGTTTTTTAAACAGTATGGCAAACGCATACGTTTTTTTTTAACATTAATGTCAATGGAAAACGCACATATGTGCGGTTCCATACGGTTACGTCCGTTTCAGCCGCATACGTTTTTTCATATAAATCGTATGTGGCTGACGGACCGGAAAATCGTAGTGTGAACCCAGCCTTATACAGGTAACAAACTGACATTACGAGCACTCCCTTTAAGAGGGTGCTCCTAATCTCAGCTTGTTACCTACATAGAAGACACCTGGGAGCCAGAAATCTTGCTGATTAATAGGGGATCAAATATTTATTTTACTCATTAAAATGAAAATCAATTTATAACTTTTTTTAAATGCATTTGTCTGGATATTTGTGTTGTTATTCTGTCTATCACTGTTAAAATAAACCTACCTTCAAAATATATAGACTGATCATTTCTTTGTCAGTGGACAAACGTACAAAATCAGCAGGGGATCAAATAATCTTTTTTTCCTCACTGTATAAGGATAAGCCTAGGAGCCTGAAACAGGGCTTGAGTAATGGCCTCTCTATTGAAGCTTTCCACTTGCAGGTCGTCCAGGATACCCAGAATGCATGGCTTGGGCCCCTTTCACATGTGCGGACCGTGGGGCAGATCCACAGAGAGAGTATGCCGGCGTATCTACTGATACGCCGGCGTACTTTCAAATTTCCTGCGTCGTATCTTTAGTTTGAATCCTCAAACCAAGACACAACGACATCTGGGTTAGATCCGACAGGCATACGGCTTCGTACGCCTTCCGATCTTATATGCAATACTTCGGCGTCCGCTGGGTGGAGTTTGCGTCGTTTTCCGCGTCGGGTATGCAAATTAGCTATTTCTGACGATCCACGAAGGTACGCGCGGCCGTCGCATTCTCTTACGTCGTCGGCGTTTTCCGGCGTATAGTTAAAGCTGGTGTTTTGCGGCGTATAGTTAGACTTGCCATGTTAAGTTTGGCCGTCGTTCCCGCGTTTAATTAAAATTTTTTTTTTTGCGTAAGTCGTCCGTGAATCAGGATGGACGTAATTCACGTCTATGTTAAAAAAAATAACGTCCTAGCGACGTCATTTAGCGCAATGCACGGCACAGTTCATTCGGCGCGGGGACGCGCTTAATTTAAATGAAACACGCCCCCTAATCGCCGATTTGAATTCCGCCGCCAGAGATAGACTACGCCGCCGTAACTTACGGCGCAAAATCTTTAAGGATTCGAAGATAACACAAGTAAGTTACAGCGGCGTAGCGTATCTCTCTTTGTGGATCTGCCCCCATATATCCGCATTTTCATCCATCCGTTGCGGATGAAAACGGGACATACATTGGTCCCTATATGATTGCGGGTGTCAGCGGATGACCATCCGCTGACACCTGTAATCACCTGCCTCCGCAAAAAATCCAATTTTTCGGACGGAAGAAAATCCTATTTTTCTTCCGTCTGGCGGATCGGATCGGGTGAACACGGACATACGGTCCGTGTTCATCCGATCCCCCCATAGGGGAGAGCGGAGGAAAGACAGGGAGGTCCCTGCACAGTGTGCGGGGCCCGCCTGTCAGCCGACGGCTCAGTGGGGATTTTTACGGAGGATCCCCGCTGAGCTTGACGGACACACGGAGGCCCCGTGTGAAAGGGCCCTTGGGGTCTACCGGATCATTAAGGATACTGCTAGTGCAAATTTCCCTATAGTTCACAAAAAAAATATTTAGACACTTTAAGTTACATTTAAAAAGTTCCTCTAGCATTCCTGCAGACATGCCTAGTCCGCATCCTAGTTCACATACAGGAATGTGTATGCATGGCTAAGGGAATTGCCTTTTCCAGCATTCTGCCTGTCCAGTATACCATGTTGCCCTGGTGCATATGAATGATGGTGTTATATCCTGTAAACCTGCTGCCCTATTCACTGGCCCACAATTCTGGCCTTGTGATAAGAACAACCTTCGGACAGAAAGGCTGTTATCCTCAATTCTTCAAACATCACTGTCATTGTCTACAATGTGTAGCAATACGGAGAAATCAACATGAAATCAAGGCAACTAGTATTTTCAGATGGAGGTCACCAACTACAGTAAGGATATAGTATAAACTTTTATGGGTTTGAGCCTCCTCATTTTTTTAGCTGTGCATGGTTTATCTGAGGTTAAACATGCATGAGTGATATTGATTGCTGATTCTTCTCTTATTGGTGGGAGCTGCCAATACCATTCAGCTCATTATGATTTTGTCTTTTGTGCGTTATAAGAATCCCCAAGAGGGGGCACTACAGACTATTCTGGTGTGATGGAAAAGCATATAAGCAGATCTGGTCTATGGAATAAGCAGAAAAAAAGCCTAAGCCATCATTACACAGAAACAAGCTTCCAAGCCATGCGTCATAAATTTCCACAATGGGCAGGTTTGTGTTGTTTACATATGCTTGAATAACAGGCGGCTTGACTATACTGAAAAAGTTCAGGTAATGACTTCCTGGAACAACGGTGTAAACACAGTGGGGTAGATTCAGATAGATTAGCGGATCTTTAGATCCGCGTAATCTATCTGATTTACGATCCGCCGGCGCAAGTTTGAGAGGCTAGTGCTGTATTCAGAAAGCACTTACCTCGAAACTTGCGCCAGCGGATCGTAAATCCCCCGGCGGAATTCAAATTCCGCGGCAAGGGGGAGTGTAGTATTTAAATCTGGCGCGTCCCCGTGCCGATTTAACTGCGCATGCGCCGCCGGCTAAATTTCCCAGCGTGCATTGCTCCAAATGATGTCGCTAGGACTTCATTGGTTTCGACGGGAACGAAAATTACGTCCATCCGTATTCACAACCGACTTACGCAAACGACGTAAAATTTCAAAACTCGGCGCGGGAACGACGGCCATACTTAACATAGGATACGCCGCATATAGCAGGGGTAATTATCCGCCGGAAAAAGCCGAACGCAAACGACGTAAAAAAAAAGCAACGGGCGGGCGTTCGCTTTTGAATTGGCGGATCTCCTCATTTGCATATTCGTTGCGTATACAAATGTAAGCGCCACCTAGCGGCCGGCGGGAGATTGCAGCCTAAGATCCGACGGTGTAAGTCACATACACCTGTCGGATCTAAGGGAGATCTATGCGGAACTGATTCTTATGAATCAGTCGCATAGATCCGACCGTCGGATCTCAGAGATACGACGGCGTATCAGGAGATACGCCGTCGTATCTCTATCTGAATCTGCCCCAGTGCGAATCCTAATCCTAAGCCACCCACTGTGCAGTTTTGTTTCCTATTCTTTTTTACCTTAGGCCACCATTGATTTTGAAATTCGACCAACCAAACCTTCAATTTCACCTCATGTTCCTACAGAAAATAATTTTCGTGTCTGGGAATCTTCTTTTCTTTCTGGGAATTTTCTTTTCTTGCACATGCGCATTTATTTTTCAATTACATTTCTCGCACGATTCTCCCATCATTGATTAGAAAATAGTTTTTTTTTTTTAATTTCCAACATGTCCGATTATTAAAATTGAATGGCCGCACGAATATCTGCTGTTGCTGCAGCCCACTAATGGTGTGGAATACGAACAAAAATTCTTAGATAAGATTTTCGAAAGAAAATTCTTTCAAAATCGACCCATGTATGGCCTGTCTTACAGGTGTTGGTAGTTGCAGTTCATAAGCAATCAACCCGATAATAAATAATATAAAAAATATATTTAATAATGTAATGCCGTCGGAAATCCAGAGAGGAAAGCCGAGAACCTGCTCGGGCAGTCTTTCCCCCTACACACGGTCGGTTTTCCCTGACAGGAAAACTGACAAAAACCATCGGGCAAAAGCCTGCCAGTTTTTCCGGCGGGAAAAAAGAGAGCTGGTTCTCTCTTTTTGTCTGGCGGTTTTAGGGCAGTTTTCCCGTTGGAAAAACTGTGAGGAGCATACACACGGCTGGGATTCCCGCCAAAAGCTCTCTTTGCAGTTTTCCCATCTGGAAAACCGGTCGTGTGTAAGAGGCAAAGGTCAAAAGGTCACCTGACACACTTACACTTAGCGCCAACCACAGACCAGGGCTTTGCACTGCGAAAAAGCAGGATATAAATCACATAACCAAAATATAATTGCTAAAAAATATAAATATATCTTTGTTTAATTTAGGGATGGATTGTTTTATTTTATTCTTTTTAGGGAGTTTATTTATAAAGCTGTGGATCTGAACTTCAGCAACCATTCACTGTGGGAGAATCTTCCAGTTCCTTGTGCTTTAAAAGACAGTGATTGATTCTCCACCAGAGAATGTTGGTTGAAAGTCACTTTCACTTCTTTATAAATGTGTGTGTAGGGTCCACAGTAGGAGAGGAGTATTGTATGGAGGATGTTAGAAATTAGGGCCCGGATTTACAAAGCACTTGCGCCGAGGTATCTCAAGATACGCCGGCGTAAGTGCAAATGTGCGCCGTCGTATCTGTACGCTAGACCCACAAACAGAGATGCGCCCAAAAACAGGCTACACCTCGCCGACATATCATGCTTACGCCGGCGTAGAGTGGGCTCACATTTAGGCTGGGAGCATGGTGCCGCTCCCATTGATTAGTCATTCAAACATGCAAATGAGGGAAATACGGCGATTCACGAACCTGCGTGCGCCCGACGCAGGTTACGAGAGGTGCGCACAAGTTGTACGTCCGGCGTAAAGTTAAGCCCCATAAAGCAGGTGTAACCCAGCAGCAGACATGAAAGGTCTGCACCAGGGAACTCAAGCCGGCGTATTTTACGTTGGACGTGTGTCTGGCTGGGCGTAGGTTACGTTCATGGCGTACGCAGTGATCCGGCGTATCTTAGGTAGTTGTTCCGACAAGGTTGTGAGCATGCGCAGAGAGATGCGTCCACGTCTTGGCGCATGCGCAATTCGTGATACGTATCTGTCTGGCACTCGGACCATCATTTGCATGGGGTCACACCTCATTTGCATGGCTCATGCCCACTTCCACCTACGCCGGCTTACGCCTTCGAAACCCATCGCAATTTTGGGAGCAGTGCCTTTGTGAATTCCATGCTTGCCTCTCTGCGCTGCGTCGGCGTAGCGTATTTTATTTGCGCTACGGTGGCGTAATGTGCGCCCGCTCTCTGTGAATCTGGGCCTAAGGCATTAGTTTATGGTTACATTTAAGTGTTTAGACTTTGAGAGGGAGGACGAGTTTGTAATATGGGGTAATTTAGTGTTAGCGGCCCCTAACAACAAAGGAATAGATAGAGAAGCTATAGGACAGTGATGGTAAACCTTGGCACCCCAGATGTTTTGGAACTACATTTCCCATGATGCTCAACTACACTGCAGAGTGCATGAGCATCGTGGGAAATGTAGTTCCAAGACATCTAGAGTGCCAAGGTTCGCCATCACTGCTATAGGATGTTCAGTTACACCAAAAACTACAAGTGCTGAGAATTCAGAATAGAGATCTAATGTACTGTGTTACATGTGCTTGGGGGGATGGTGAATGCAAATGTTGACATTTTTCTAAGAGATAAGGACCACTGTGGCAGAGAAATATTGTATTCTGATAAATGCATGTGGCTAATACACGTAATAGTATGGTTTAGTATATAAATTCCAAAGGCCTTTATATTTTTCTCCACATTTACATGCAAGTTATTTTGCAAAGGTGGTGGGACTGGGAGACACAGAGGTTGCTATGAGAAACACAAGGCCTGCCATTTTTGACTTCTTCAGATCATGCTAGTTGACTAGCTGTCATGCCAATCAAATGCTTTTAACACTTTCACAGACCTGAAAAAAATGATGGTGACTTCAATTGCTACATGCTTATTCCAGATGTATCGAAAAGCAATACAATTACTTTGCAGGATATGTGAAGGGATAATCTTTAAGTATTGACAATTTTTTATTTGCTTGCAACATATTCCCCAATCTCCAGACTCAGATGCTTCTGAGGGATGCTGGATTCCTCTCAGGAAATAAGACAGTAAGGCCCGGAGCGAGAGAAAATAAAATGAACGATAGTACAGGGCCGGCATGACCGCGTGAGAAGGGGAAGCACCTATGGGGTTAAGGATTGTAGGTGGAGAATGGGGGAGAGGTGGATTGGTTGGAGCAACAGGATGAGGAGGGGTTTGTGGTAGTCAGTTAAGGGATAGATGGGGTCTCCTGGACAGCAGAGAAGGGACAGGTGTCAAGCAGGCAGTTTCCCACCCACCCTCCCTGTGTTTTGTCTGGATGGTTTGCTTTATCTCTTTGCAGATAAAGCAAAGGACATCATGGCAGCTGATCGCGTGGCGGTGGTTGGTCTTTTGACGGTGGAAGAAAATATGGTTGAGATGGAAGTGTTGGGGCCTCATCGGTGGTATGTGCCCCTCTGGTGTATTCTAGTTACTAAAGTTAGCTGGAATACAGTAATGGTTGCACTGCGGGTGTGGGTTGTCTCTGATCTGGTGTATGACGGCTGAAAGCCTGGTATGGTAAAAGGTCCTGCAGTGTTACAAGTGGAACAAGTTGGAATTCTGGGTGCCGTCATAAGACCAACAGGCTGATAAGTTGTTTTTGTTAATAAAAAGTCTGCTATTGCCATTTGTACTCCAATTCATGTGTGGTCTCATTCATTTAGTTAATAGCAAGGGGGGTGTCGGGCAGACACAAAACAAGGTGGGACATCTTATCTACACTGGTCATGTACATGGACCTTATAGTGTCATCTAATCCATAATAATATTGGTTTATGACTTTGTAAAAAGAGGTTCACCTTACACTGAACCAGTGATTTTGTAACAGATATAACACTATATAGAAACGTTATTCAATTTTTAGTGTGGCAGTCAAGAGGTACCAAAAAACGAATTAACAGCACTACTAAAGCCAGCCATAGATGGTTTGAATCTTGGTTGGTTCAGCACAAACCGGCCAAGATTCAAACAATGTATGGGCAGGCTAAAAGTATCCAAGCTGATTGATCGATCAACTTGTGTACAATTAACCTGCCGGATATTACATGCGATGATTGCAAGCAGCTGTTACAGCCGCTACTAGTAATCCTTGTCAATGGCTTACGGGAGGGATTCCCCTGTCAACACTACTGTTAGCCCGTGGTTGCAGGAAGGAAATTTGCTTCCTTCTTTCTTCCTAAAACTGGAGATATTCATGTCCTCGCCTTATTCAATTACCATCGCTGGCCATATTAGCTAAAATGCATGTGTATTACTCCTTCTCCAAAATCTTTCTGACACCCAAATACTTTAGTAGTGAGATATCTCCACCAGAATTTTACAGTTATGCCCAATTACCAAGTGGATTTGCCTTGCTCACCCTTTGTAAAGGATAAATGCCATGGTGATTCCAAAGCCAACAATTAATGCCATGGCCATTCCAAGGCCAGTGATGTGATAACGTTGACCATGCACTGTTATGCCTCGTTTCCACTGAGCGGATCCGTTCGGTACGGTTCGGTACGGTACGCTATTTTGGGTGTTTCCATTATAAAAGTGTGCCATAAAACCGAACCGTACCGGACCATTCTGGGTCCTGCTTCAGATGTGGGGCCATAGAAAATGGAACGGTTCGGTTAGGGCGGAGCTGCAATACATTCCACTGATTGGTGGACGTGCTAGGCATTTTTTCTAAACCCTGTATGGTCTCTGACGGTCCGATTTGCAGTGGAAACGCTCAGCAGAATAGACCGGTCCATTCTAACCGTTCCAAATTTACTGACCTAAACCGCTCCGTTCAGTGGAAACGAGGCATTCGTTTCTTCTGTGCAGCCAGTGGGCTGAATGAAAAAACTAACAGGTTCCTTCATTCACACAAATGCGGTGGATGGAGGAACCTCCCCCTCCAGGACACCATATTCTGACAGCTGACTGCAGAATTCACTGATTAGTGGCTGAACCCGATGATCAAGATTTTATTTTTTATATATAATAGGCTTTATTGTATGACAAACAGAAATATCAAGGATATTATCTATAACATAAGACAAGTTACATATGGTTATGCAATAAAGTAAAACATTCTTGCCAAGAAGGTAATCGAATGAACATTATATGTAAATGGAGTAGCATTGTTTGTCATAAGAAAAATTTTCAAAGGAAAAAAGGGGAGCACAACAAGGATATAACTGCTTGGATCATTATGATGGATTTGGAAAAAAGTGGCAAAGAGAGAAAGGGAATGGGATGGAAAAGGGACAGGGATGGGGAAAGGGACGGGGAAAAGGGGGGGGGGGGTATTAAAGTAGGGTAGACAAAGAAAGCGGTATAAGAAGAAAGTAAGATGAAAAGGAGAAGAAAGAAAAGGGCCACAGGGATGTTGGTTTGGCATAGAAACGTGATAAAAATGGTACCATGGAAGGGAGAGCAAAAGATCTACAAGCTGTTAATAAAAGTACCTGATACACCTAAGAAAAACCCTTCTCTTAAAACATTCGGGCAGGCATTACATAAGCACACGGAAGTAAGTAGTAACTAAGGCTGGCCATACACGGTCGAATTCCAAACAAATTTTCTTTTCAAAATCAGAAATTTTGTGCGTTTTGTGATCCGATGGTGCCACCATTGATTTTCGAAATTCGACCAACCAAGCCTTCAATTTCACCTCATGTACCTACATAAAAGAATTTTCATGTCTGGGAATCTTCTTTTCTTTTCGGGAGTTTTCTTTTCTTTCCGGGAGTTTTCTTTTCTTGCACTCATGTGCATCCCTTTTTCAATTATATTTCTCACACGATACTCCCATCATTGATTAGAAAATTGTTTTTCGAAAAATTTCCAACATCTCTGATCACTCAAATTCGATAGCCGCACGAAAATCGGCCATTGCTGTGTCCCACTAATGTTGCGAAATTCAAACTAAAATTCTTTGAAAAGATTTTCGAAAAAAAAATTGTTTGGAATTCTAACCATGTATGGCCTGCCTTAAACTAAACCTCGTACACATGATCCGATTGTTGGCAGGGGATTGTCTAATGAAAGACTGTTGGCTGAAAATCTGACCGTTAGTACGCTCCTTCACACAATTGTTGTCCAACTTTCGGCCAACAAATGTTGGATGGCAGGTTAGTAAATTTTCGGCAGACAACGGTCTGTTGTTTGATTTTCGTATCGTCTGTACACAAGTCCCTCACAGAAAAGTTGAAAGTACAAACACACATGCTTGGAATCAATGCTCACCAAACATGAAATTAGTAGAAGGGATCCAAAGGGTGGTGCTCAAGAGCTGAAATTCCTCGTAGTACGTCATTACATTTGTGTTTGTTGGCAGACAATTGTGTACCGTTAGTTTGCAAGACAAGATCCTGGCAAATGCCCTTCGGACAAAAGTCTGATGCTTTGTTGGCCAACAATCTGATCGTGTGTACCAGGCTTAAAGCGGAGGTTCACTGGTAAAATGCTGTTTTTACCCTTAGATGGATGCTCATTTAGTCTAGGGGAATCGGCTAGTTGTTTTAAAATCCGAGCATTACTTACCGTTGTAGAGGGCGATCTTCTCCGCCACTTCCTGGTATGGGCTGCGGGACTGGGCGTTCCTTCTTGATTGACAGTCTTCCGACAGGCTTCCGAAAGGCTTCCGACGGTCGCATCCATCGCGTCACGATTTTCCGAAAGTAGCCGAACGTCGGTGCGCAGGCGCAGTATAGAGCCGCACCGACGTTCGGCTTCTTTCGGATACTCGTGACGCGATGGATGCGACCGTCGGAAGCCTGTCGGAAGACTGTCAATCAAGAAGGAACGCCCACTCCTGAAGACCCATACCCGGAAGTGGCGGAGAAGATCGCCCTCTACAACGGTAAGTAATGCTCGGATTTTAAAACAACTAGCCGATTCCCCTAGACTAAATGAGCATCCATCTAAGGGTAAAAGAGCAAAAACAGCATTTATGGGTGAACTCCCGCTTTAAGACTACTAGGGTGAGGATGAATATAATGGCCCTTAAGTCCCAAGGGGAGAAGTGTCGGGTTGTGAAGTTGTTGAGGGCCATGATAATAGTTGAAGGAATTAGAGAGGGTAGAGAAGTTTTTTAACATGTCCCTTCAACAGAAGGCAATCAAATGATCGGTGTGTGGCCATCTTTATTCTTACTTAATGGATTATCCATAGTTAACAAATATTAAGGAGTGTAGCTGCCAGTCTGTGACACCTTTGTTAAGACTTTGTGTAGAGACAAACATCTCATTAGACAGACAGACAGACATAAGTTGTTAGGTGATTACCTAACCTGTATACACACAAAACATCAAGTTGTCAGCTCTGGCTGCAACTGGCCAGCTGTCTGGCATGCAGGCAGCTCTGGTGTTTGCCAACGGGGACAACACTGCAGTAAATATTTGCGAGCCTCCGGGGGCTGCTTAGCTTCAAATAGTCCTTTTAAAAAAAAAAGAACATCAACATTGACTGCAGTCTGCATTCTGCCCGTGGGTCTCAAAACGACATTCAGCTGGCAGCTGTGCCAAGACAGAAATGTTATTGTTCTAACAAGCTTGTCAGAGTTTGGTCACATGGAACTGTGGGCTGGTGTATTGTGTATTGCTTTCCGTTCCTGAATCTGTGTGTGTACATGATATATAGATATATGTACAGTATATAGATATATATAAATCTATATATGCACATACACACACACATAGGTACACATATATACACATTTAGTATGTTGTGTTGTTTAGGACATCTTTGAACCCACCTGCTTTGGATATCCATTCCATGTAGCCATTTAACTCTCTTTCAATCTGCTGCTGTCTCCTCAGTTTCATGAATGCCCTCCGGTTCTCTACACGCTCTCTCTCTTTGGCAAACTCCCTGTGGCACACAAAGATATCTGTAAGCACAACAATTCCTTAAAAAACCTGCAGGAGAAAAACAGAGCTGAGCTCGTTCCGCTTAAATCAGAACCGTTTTCTGCATCGCCCCACATCTACCAATCAGCTCCTCACCTTTATTGCCCAACTGTCATTTTGCAGAGCAGATTTCAGTTTTGACTGATGGATATGGGGAACACAGAGCAGAGTTTTTATTTAGGACCTGTTCACACATTGCGTGCTACGGTAACGAGAGCGGTACTACGTGTTTTATTGCAATGCATTTTATATGGGCGTTGCCTTTTTTTGAATGGCACACCAACACATATGACACATTGCAATGCTCTACAATAGGGATGAGCTTCGAGTTCGAGTCGAACTCATGTTCGACTCGAACATTGCCTGTTCGCCTAACAACGAACAATTTGGGGTGTTCGTGGCAAATTCGAAAAGCCGTGGAACACCCTGTTAAAGTCTATGGGAGAAATCTAAAGTGTTAATTTTAAAGGCTAATATGCAAGTTATTGTCCTAAAAAGTGTTTGGGGACCTGAGTCCTGCCCCAGGGGACATGTATCAATGCAAAAAAAAGTTTTAAGAACTGCAGTTTTTTCAGGAGCAGTGAATTTAATAATGCTTAAAGTGAAACAATATAAGTGAAAAATTCCTATAGACTCGCGGCTATAATGAATTGTCGGCTCCCAGCAATTCAGAGAGATATCATTCATAAAAAAAAAAAAGCGTGGGGTCCCCCCAAATTCAATTACCAGGCCCTTCAGGTCTGGTATGGATATTAAGGGGAACCCCGCCGTCAATTTAAAAAAAAAAATGACGTGGGGTTCCCCCCAAATATCCATTCCAGACCCTTCAGGTCTGGTGTGGATTTAAGGGAAACTCCACCCAAAATAAAAATAAAATGGCGTGGAGTTCCCCCAAAAATCCACACCAGACGTAACTTGGCCTGCCGCAGAAAAGAGGGGGGACGAGAGAGCGCCCCCCCTCCTGAACCGTACCAGGCCACATGCCCTCAACATGGGGAGGATGTCCCTATGTTGATGGGGACAAGGGCCTCATCCCCACAACCCTTGCCCGGTGGTTGTGGGGGTCTGCGGGCGGGGGGCTTATCAGAATCTGGAAGACCCCTTAACAAAGGGGACCCCCAGATCCTGGCCCCCCTCCTATGTGAATTGGTAATGGGGTACATTGTACCCCTACCATTTCACTAAGGAAGTGTAAATAATAAAAAAAAAAAAAACACACAGACCGTGGAAAAAAGTCCTTTATTAAAAAAATAAATAATCCAGCGGTGGTAATCCGCTCTCGATCCCCGCTCCAACATTGTTGGTATACAGTGAGGGGTGATCTCCTCTCCGCCAGGGTCCAGCGATGAGAAGATCATTCAGGTCCGGGATCCAGAGCGCAGCATTGCCGGCCGCGTGTCTCCACTGGAGACAGCCCGGCGAATGACGCAGCTGAAGCTAGTGACAGTTCTTATATAGGTGAGGCGGGGCCATCCGTCACGTGACCCCGTCCCCCTCTGACGCACCCTTTGCTACGTCACTGGGGAAGCCCAGGCCTCCCCCTTGCGTCAGAAGGGGGCGGGGTCACGTGACGGGTGACCCCGCCTCACCTATATAAGAAATGTCACTAGCTCCAGCAGAGACAGGCGGCTGGCGATGCTGCGCTCTGGATCCTGGACCCAGATGATCTTCTCATCGCCTGGTGGAGTGGAGATCACCCGTCGCTGGATACCAACAACGTTGGAGCGGGGATCGAGAGTGGATTACCACTGCTGGATTTTCTTTTTATAAAGGACTTTTTTCCACGGTGTGTGTGTTTTTTTTTCCAATTATTTACATTTCTTTCGTGAAATTGTAGGGGTTCAATGTACCCCATTACCAATTCACATAGGGGGGGCAGGATCTAGGGGTCCCCTTTGTTAAAGGGGTCTTTCAGATTCTGATAAACCCCCCGCCGGCAGACCCCCACAACTACTGGGCAAGGGTTGTAGGGATGAGGCCCTTGTCCCCATCAACATGGGGACATCCTCCCCATGTTGAGGGCATGTGGCCTGGTACGGTTCAGGAGGGGGGGGGCGCTCTCTCGTCCCCCCTCTTTTCTGCGGCAGGCCAGGTTACGTGCTTGGATAAGGGGTCTGGTGTGGATTTTTGGGGGAACTCCACGCCATTTTTTTTTTTACATTTGGGGTGGAGTTCCTCTTAAAATCCACACCAGACCTGAAGGTTCTGGAATGGATATTTGGGGGGAACTCCACATCATTTTTTTTAAATTGACGCCAGGGTTCCCCTTAAAATCCATACCAGACCTGAAGGGCCTGGTAATTGAATTTGGGGGGACCCCACGCTTTTTTTTGTTTTTTTCTATGAATGAATTCTCTCTGAATTGCTGACAATTCATTATAGCCGCGAGTCATTTTTAAATTACTTTTTTTTTCCTTCAGAAATTACATTTTGCGCAGAGACAGTTCTAAGTACGGGAAACGTGCGCGATTTCACAGGCATACTTTACACCCCTCCTAGGTACGAAATTTAAAGGAATATTTCACTTTTTTCACTTTTATTGTTTCACTTGCTTCAGCTCATCCCTACTCTACAACAGGGGTGTCAAACTCAATTTCATTGTGGGCCGCATCAGCATTATGATTGTCCTCAAAAGGGCCGGTTGTATCTGTAGGATTAGATGTCCAGCGCATCCCCTCCCCTTACATTAGATGTTAAGAGCCACCTCACCATCAGAAGTTGAGTCCCCCGCTCTCCCTTACATCACAGTGTACCCCCCTTTCTTTATGCTGCTTCTAGGAAGAAGCTGGATGCATTGCTTAAAAGCAAAAAGTAAGGGTCCGGAGGAGGACCAGAGGAGGGCTGGAGCTCTCCTGCAGCTGCAGGAGAGGTGCGAGGGCCGGATCTGGCCCACGGGCCTTGTGTTTGACACCTGTGCTTTACAATATACATGTGTGCTGCGATAGAAAAAACAAAACCATAACCTTGTAAAATCCTATATTCCACATTGCTGAAAATGTAAGGGCTGACATTTTCTAATTAAAAAAAAAAATAAATGTCCCTTGAGGAGCATTGGGCCATTAAGTCCATATTTGCAACCAGTAGTAAGCTGATTATATCGCCATAACTCAGAAAGATGTGCCAGGCTGAATGTAACAGATTATTCAATGGTTTTTCCTTAATTTCCACCTCTACTTACCCAGAAAGGACACCCAGAACAAGGTTAAGCATAAAGAAGGAGCCAATGATGATAAGGGGAATAAAGTACAGCCAGTTCCAGGCACTGCCAAACACATCATTACTCTGTAAAGAGAAGAAGACAGGTAAAAGGAACTGTTGTCTTATACTGTATATACACACACAAGTAGAGAACATACCTATACATTTATGTGCTCTAGCCTCAGCCCTATGGAGTATATTTGTCATTCAATGTATGCAATTCAGCTCTAAAAAGGAATACAGATTGTTTACGCATGTGTGAATAGCATAGGTGTGCGCAGCCTATGGCATTAGGGTTTGCACCCCAAAGCTCCAACACATATGCGTTTGACATATTTACCGGCCTCTTCCCTGCTCTCCATCCTGAAGCAATGGGAGGAAGGGAGAGCAAGGGAGCACATGGGGGACCCAGGCAACAGAAGGAAGAGGAACAGGGAAAGGAGGGGTGGCATATATCAGTACAGATCCCCTATATTTTCCTCCTGTGGCAGCTGAATGTTGACAAAAGGGAGAGGAGGAGAAGCCTACTTTCAGCTGCTGCAGGAGGAAAATACAGATCAGTTCCACTAAATTCCACCCCGCTACCTCTCCTGTCCAGGTTCTGAGGATCGGTAAGGAAGGATTGCGGTTTACCTGTCACCTGCCCACCATTGACAGGTTGCCAACCCCAGGATTAGGGTGTGCCCAGGCACACCTGGCACACCCCTTGCGCATGCCTATGGTAATTAGTAGGGTTGTCCCGATACCACTTTTTTGAGACTGAGTACAAGTACCGATACTTTTTTTCAAGTACTCGTCGATACCAAATACCGATACTTTTTTTTAATGTCATGTGACTTTTTTATTTTTTACACTATTTTTTTTTTTACTATTTTTTTAATAGTGGATTGTCAATGTGTTTTTTTTTCTTTTTTGATTATTATTTACATTTTCTTTTTTTAATTATTTATTACAATTTTTTTTTTCATTTTTTTAATCAGCCATGTTGGGGGGGCTTTGGTGAGAGATCAGGGGTCTTAACAGACCTCTGAGATCTCCCCTTTAAGACAGAGAAAGGGACTAGGGACACAGATTTCCCAGCCCCCTTCTCAGCAGCCTCAGCTGAAATGAATGGAGAGAAGCTCCTCTCCATTCATAAACTGAAGCATCGTAAACACAGGTTACAATGCTCAGTTATGTGAATGGACAGTGAGTGATCACTGACTCTGTTAATTCGGAAAAGGTAGGAGCCGGGTTTAGCGGCTCCTTCCTCCGCTCTCCATCCTGACAGATTGAGGGGGGAGAGCGGCACGGGGGAGAGCGGGAGGGGAGGGGAGAGCTGCACGGAGGGGGACAAGACGGCATGGGGGGGAGAGCTGCACGGAGGGGGACAAAACGGCATGGGGGGGAGAGCTGCACGGAAGGGGACAAGACGGCGTGGGGGGAGAGCGGCATGGGGGGGAGCTGCATGGGGGAGAGCGGCATGGAGGGGGACAAGACGGCACGGGGGAGAGCTGCACGGGGGAGAGCGGCACGGGGGAACAAGACGGCACGGGGGAACAAGACGGCACGGGGGATCAAGACGGCACTGGGGAACAAGACGGCACGGGGGAGAGCTGCACGGGGGAGAGCGGCACGGAGGGGGACAAGACGGCACGGGGGGAGAGCTGCACGGGGGAGAGCGGCACGGGGGAACAAGACGGCACGGGGGAACAAGACAGCACGGGGGATCAAGACGGCACTGGGGAACAAGACGGCACGGGGGAGAGCTGCACGGGGGAGAGCGGCACGGAGGGGGACAAGACGGCACGGGGGGAGAGCTGCACGGGGGAGAGCGGAACGGGGGAACAAGACGGCACGGGGGAACAAGACAGCACGGGGGATCAAGACGGCACTGGGGAACAAGACGGCACGGGGGAGAGCTGCACGGGGAGAGCAGCACTGGGGAACAAGACGGGAAGGGGGGCGGCACGGAGGGGGAGAAGACAACACGGAGAAGACTAGTAACTCCCCCCACCACCCGATACATGATTGCCCAGGTATGGGGTAAAGCATCGGACCATTTCCCCCCCGAGTACAAGTACTTGGGAAATGCTCGGTATCGGTAACGATACCGATACTAGTATCGGTATCGGGACATCCCTAGTGAATAGTTTAAAATATGATTTATAAACTCAGAACTATAGTGAGCAATTTAAGATACATGTCAGTAAAAGGATCAGGAGTCACATATTGATAATTTAGTAATAGAAAGGGATCAGTTATAAGACAATGGCAAATATAATAATAGATCAGTGATAAGTATAAGGCAGTGATAAACAAAGTTTAATAGATTAGATATAATATTAAATGAGAGATAGAATAGACAGGGCAGTATTGGTATTAGGCCTCTTGTACACTGCAGCTTGAAAAATCTCAGTACGGCATTTTTTTTCTTACTGAGCTAAAATGTATCCCATTATTTACACTGTGCCTGTGCACACAGGTGCGTAAACAAGCGCTGAGTATTCCTCAGTAAAAAAAAAAATATACGAAAATCTGCTTTCCTGGTCAGTATTTTGCACTGTTACTCTCAAATGTGCACAAATATGCACATAAGATCATAAATATTAATTAATTGTCCCTGGTAATGTATTGTGCTTGCGAATGCAAAACAGACGCCTGAAATTACGTCCAAAAAAGCAGATGCTCAAATATCAGTACCGTGTGCAAAAGGCCTTAGGGGTCATGTAATAAAAGATCAGTGATGATAATAATATATTAGTGATAAATATAGCCTAAGAAATCATGTAAAAATATATCAGGAATAGATAGAGCACAAGTATAGGATGAGGGATCAAGCAATAATAGGTCAGCAATAGATATAGGACAGTTACTGTATAGCAGTGGTAATCAACCCTGTCCTCAGGGCCCACTAACAGGCCAGGTTTTATGTATTTCCTTGGGGAGATGCAGACTAGAATACTGCAATCACTGAGCAGCAAATGATATCCCCTGTGATGTATTTTAGTTATCTTGCAAACCTGGCCTGTTAGTGGGCCCTGAGGAGACAGGGTTGATGACCACTGCTATATAGGATTAGGGTTCATGTAATAATCGATTAGTGATAGATTCAGAACAATTATAGAATAAGGGGATCATCTAACAATAGATATAGCGATAGGTGCAGGTCACTTATAGGATAATGGGTCATGACAGGTACTGGTGAGTTATATGGCTAGAGGTCATGTAATAAAATATTCAGGATTGTTATAAGATGAAAGGTCATGTAATAATAGATCATGGATAGATACAGAATAGTTTTGAGATGAGGGGCAATGTAATAATACATCAGTTATAGATATAGGACAGTTATAAGGGTCATCTAATAATAGATCAGTTATAGATACAGGACAGTTATTTATAGGGGTCATGTAATAATAGATAAATTATAGATAAAGGACAGTTATAAGAGTCAAGTAATAATAGATGAATTATAGATACAGGACAGTTATAGGGGTCAAGTAGAAATAGATAAATTATAGATAAAGGACAGTTATAAGGGCCAAGTAATAATAGATAAATTATAGATACAGGCAGTTATAAGGGCCAAGTAATAATAGATAAATTATAGATATGTGACAGTGATAAGAGTCAAGTAATAATAGATCAATTATAGATACAGGACAGTTATAGGGGTCATGTAATAATAGATGAATTATAGATACAGGACAGTTATAGGGGTCATGTACTAAGAGATCAATTATAGATATAGGACAGTTATAGGGGTTATATAATAATAGATCAGTTATACTAGATCGATTATAGATACAGAACAGTTATAAGGTTTAAGTAATAATAGATCAGTATAGATACAGGACAGTTATAAGGTCCAAGTAATAATATATAAATTAAAGATATAGGACAGTTATAAGGGTTATATAATAATAGATCAGTTATAGATGCAGTACAATTATAAGATGGGTCATGTAATAATAGATCAGTGCCCAGTACTAAACAGTTATAGGTGTGGGGGGGGTTTCAGGGTCATGAGATAGATTTTTTTGATATTTATATTGACATTGCTAGATCCTGAACACTTATGGGACAAGGGGTCATGTAATAATAATAAGTGAAAGATTTGGGAAAATTATAGGATAGGAGATCATGTAATATGCAGAACAGGTATGGGATAAGGGGTGGGTGGGGTCATTGTGATAATCAATGACAAATACGAGACAGGTATAGGATAATGGTTCATGTAATAACATATCTATGACAAATACAGGACAGGTATAGGATAATGGTTCATGTAATAACAGATCTCTGACAAATACAGGACAGGTATAGGATAATGGTTCATGTAATAACAGATCTCTGACAAATACAGGACAGGTATAGGATAATGGTTCATGTAATAACAGATCTCTGACAAATACAGGACAGGTATAGGATAATGGTTCATGTAATAACAGATCTCTGACAAATACAGGACAGGTATAGGATAATGGTTCATGTAATAATATAATTATGACAAATACAGGACAGGTATAGGATAATGGTTCATGTAATAATAGATCTGACAAATACAGGACAGGTAGAAGATAATGGTTCATGTAATAATAGATCTCTGACAAATACAGGACAGGTAGAGGATAATGGTTCATGTAATAATAGAATTCTGACAAATACAGGACAGGTATAGGATAATGGTTCATGTAATAATAGATCTGACAAATACAGGACAGGTATAGGATAATGGTTCATGTAATAATAGACCTGACAAATACAGGACAGGTATAGGATAATAGTTCATGTAATAATAGATCTGACAAATACAGGACAGGTATAGGATAATGGTTCATGTAATAATAGAATTCTGACAAATACAGGACAGGTATAGGATGACAGGGCATGTAAATATAGATCGGTGATAGATGTAGAACAATTATAAGATGGGGGTTCATGTAATAATAAACCAGTGACAGGCACAGTGGAATATGTGAGTACGAAGCTCCCACAATACAGTACAGATGATGATGATGATGACATTTCTGGGGAAAGCATTGACTGCTGAATGAAAGTCTTCAGGTTTCTAGCTATGGGAGGGTTGCCTCCTCCTCCTTCCTCCTATCCCTGCAGGGAGATGGGGGTGGTGCTCTCATCTACGTGTGCAGTGAAAGGTTCCTGTGCCCATTTCTTGATGCTAAAAATACAAGCGGCAGGAGAAAGCATCCTAAGAAAGAGAGCTGCTCTCCTGTCAGAGAATGGAGAGGAGGGGGAGGGGTGCACCATTTCCTTTTCTATCAGGATGGATGCTGCCCTTGAGCAGAGAGAGACTCAGCTGTCACTCACACAGGCACTGCTAGATGTGCACAGAAAACCATATCTCACCTTCTCCATTCCACAGTGAGGCCTAAACTCTGGAGTTACTACAAATTACAGCTGGAGGCCACATGTTTAGCTCCCAACTGTACCATTCCTAGTAGGGGCATTCCATATTTCGGAAACCAGATTCCCCCGATACTTATTTTCCCACAATTGTCATTTTTATCTAATGCATCTATCTGTTTAGATAATATATTACTCTTTACGTAGTGCTGGACTGTAAGTCCGGCATGTAAATTACTGCACTGCTAATTTTCAAATGCCTGTATAAAGGAACAATAGAGGTGAGAAAAGATACCAGTGATTTGTACTTTGTGCAGTATCTTTTTTCCCAATTAATAAGGCCTTAAAGAAAAACTATCACACATTTTGCATGTAGTACTTTGTTTTAGATTCCTAGGTGCCCTAAAACACTGGCTGTGATGTTGGACAGGGCACTGGTCGCCCCCGCCCCAAAAAAATCCGCCCCCCCTCCCTTGGAGTAGGGAGGGCTTAGAAATAGAGAGATGGGTGAAGGTAGGGCTTATGAATGGGAAGTTGGTTATAAGGAAGGCTTATGAATGAAGAGTTGGATGTAGGGAGGATGTATGAATGGAGAATTAGCTGTAGGGAAAGCCTATGAGTGGAGGATTGGGTTTTGGGAGGGCTTATGAATAAAGAGTTGGGTGAAGGTAGGGCTTATGAATGGGAAGTTGGTTGTAAGGAAGGAATGTGAATGAAGAGTTGGATGTAGGGAGGGTGTATGAATGGAGAATAAGGTGTAGGGAAGGCTTATAAGTGGAGGAATGGGTTTTGGGAGGGCGTATGTTTAGAGAGTTGGGTGAAGATAGGGCTTATGAATGGGAAGTTGGTTATAAGGAAGGCTTATGAATGAAGAGTTGGATGTAGGGAGGGTGTATGAATGGAGAATTAGGTGTAGGGAAAGCCTATGAGTGGAGGATTGGGTTTTGGGAGGGCTCATGAATAAAGAGTTGGGTGAAGGTAGGGCTTATGAATGGGAGGTTGGTTGTAAGGAAGGCCTGTGAATGAATAGTTGGATGTATGGAGGGTGTATGAATGGAGAATTAGGTGTAGGGAAGGCCTATGATTGGAGGATTGGGTTTTGGGAGGGCTTATGTTTAGAGAGTTGGGTGAAGATAGGGCTTATGAATGGGAAGTTGGCTATAAAGAAGGCTTATGAATGAAGAGTTGGATGTAGGGAGGGTGTATGAATGGAGAATTAGGTGTAGGCAAGGCCTATGAGTGGAGGATTGGGTTTTTGGTGGGCGTTTGTTTAGAGAGTTGGGTGAAGATAGGGCTTATGAATGGGAAGTTGGTTATAAGGAAGGCTTATGAATGAAAAGTTGGATGTAGGGAGGGTGTATAAATGGAGAATTAGGTTGAGGGAAAGCCTATGAGTGGAGGATTGGGTTTTGGGAGGGCTTATGAATAAAGAGTTGGCTGAAGGTAGGGCTTATGAATGGGAAGTTGGTTGTAAGGAAGGCCTGTGAATGAAGAGTTGGATGTAAGGAGGGTGTATGAATGGAGAATTAGGTGTAGGGAAGGCCTATGAGTGGAGGATTGGGTTTTGGGAGGGCTTATGTTTAGAGAGTTGGGTGAAGATTGGGCTTATGAATGGGAAGTTGGTTATAAGGAAGGCTTATGAATGAAGAGTTGTATGTAGGGAGGGTGTATGAATGGAGAATTAGGTGTAGGGAAAGCCTATGAGTGGAGGATTGGGTTTTGGGAGGGCTTATGAATAAAGAGTTGGGTGAAGGTAGGGCTTATGAATGGGAAGTTGGTTGTAAGGAAGGCTTATGAATGAATAATTGGATGTAGGGAGGGAGTATAAACAGAGAATTAGGTGTAGGAAAGGCCTATGAGTGGAAGTTTGGGCATTTGGGAAGGCCTATGAATGATGAGTTGGGTGCAGAGAGGGCCTCTGTAAATTGATAATTGGGTGAAGGCAGTTCCTAGTAATTGAGAATTAGGTGATGAAAGGGCATTTTGGAAGGACCTATAAAAGGATAGTTGGATGTAGGAAGAACCTATGTATGAAGAGTTGGTTGTAGGAAGAGCTTATGAGCAGAGATTTGAGTGTTGGGAGGGCCTATGGATGGACAGTTGCGTGTAGGGGTGGGCCTATAGATGGAGACATGGGTGTAAAAAGGGCCTATGAATGGATAATTTGGGGTAGTAAGTGGCTATGAATAGGTAGTTGAATTAATAGAGAATTAGGTTTAGAGAAGGCATATAAATCAAGAGCTGGGTGTGGGGTCAATAAATGAAGAGTTGGGTATCGGGAAGACCATATTGACTTCTTAATTTGCCACTTTGATGGCTGTTATTACTGGGTGCATCTGTTACATAGAATTGTAGCACACATTGCTTGCTCCCACAGTTTCATAAAAATTCTATACTTTCAATTCATACCAGACTCCTAGCTCAAAACAAACTCAGGTGGCAAGACTATCGGTCAAGTGGTACGAAAATGCTCTTTAGCTATCTTCAGCCTTGGCATGCTTTGAACTTCCAGTTCCCGAAGGTCAGGTTTTATTGGAATATGCCGGCCTTGGAGTCACTTCTTATTAGTCTCCAATGAAACCACTCTCCACAATCTATACTTGTCTAATAATGCCTAAAAACTTTTTGGCTTGTTCCGCAACTACGCTTCTGCCTAAAATCCAATGCAATGTATTGCTTTCTTTTTTTCAAATTTATTGTAACTCCATTCACACTTTAAACTTTGAATTTTCTAACAGAGTATAACCTTGATATTTCAGCTCTACTATACTATATAATCTTACTGAATTAGACAAGTACTTTAGCTGAAAACTATGGGCAAACTCTCCACTTATGTGGAGAACGTTCTTCAACCCCAGTTTGTAGAAACAGCCCCAGATAATTTGATTTATATCATGCTAAAATATATACAGTGCTCTACATTCTGGATCTGTAGGATTGCAATTGGTTTTCGGAGTTCTTCAGTTCAATGAGAATGAGTACACATTGATTGTACTTACATGGTATAAAATATCTGTCCAGCCCTCCATAGTAATACATTGAAATACAGTTAGTACTGCAAACAGGATGTTGTCAAACTGCGTGATACCATTATTCGGTCCCTCCCACTTGTCTAAGCAAGTGGTTCCATTGGGGCACCTGCGCGATGATGAGTCGTTCCCACACAGGCCCTCAACCTTGACTTCATCTGCAGAAAGACATAGTGTTCTGTTCATTTGGAAGGCCAAGAATGATAAAGACAATGACAAAAAACACCATATAGCTATAAGACAATTAGGTAAAAAAAAAAGTTACATACTGCAGCTGCTGACTTTTAATAATCGGACACTTACCTGTTCTGGAGTCCAGCGATGTCGGCACCGCAGCTGATGTTTTCATCAGCTGTCAGGTGTATGCTGCCTCCATTGCGAGTAATGGAACCCGGCAGTGACGCCAATACACGCGGCTGAGGCTCCCGGAAGTGGGAACAGGATACCAGGATGTGAAAATAGGATTTTTGTACTCACCATAAAATCCATTTCTCTGAAGTTCATGGACGGACACAGCATCTTTTGACAGTAGGGTTATGCACCCCAAACTCTCCTAAAGGAAGCGGATATAACCCTACTGTCAAAGGATGCTGTGTCCGTCCATGAACGGAAGAGAAAATAGGATTTTTGTACTCACCGTAAAATCCATTTCTCTGAGTTCATGGACGGACACAGCATCCTTTGACAGTAGGGTTATATCCGCTTCCTTTAGGAGAGTTTAGGGTGCATAACCCTACTGTCAAAGGATGCTGTGTCCGTCCATGAACGAAAGAGAAAGACAGGTATCCTGTCCCCCCTCCCCCAAAAGGTGCCAAATGTGGCACTGGAGGGGGGAGGAGTACAACGAGCGGAAGTTCCACTTTTGAATGGAATTCCGCTTTAATTAACTATACACTGCTCGAATTCTGGCCAATTCCCGCTGGCTCAGCTGAAATTCAAGCAGTCTATGGCTCTACCGGCACCATTTTGTTTGGCAAAAGCTGATTGTTCACTCAACATTTGTGACAGTGACAGCTGGCGGAAAGAGGGCTTTGTCCATCTGTGCTGTTAGTAAAGATGAAGGAGACGATCCACTGTTAGCATGGATGGAGGAATAGCTCAGAAAGGGGATTTGTCCAAATGTTACTGGCTGTTGGGGAAATCTATTGTCGCTGGAGTGGATCCATTTTAAAGGGGGTTTCTATTGTTGCTGGGGGTGTCTATTGTTGCTGGTGGGGAATCTATTTTTGTTGGGGGTGGGTCTTATGTTGCTGGGGGGGGGGCAGTTATTGCTAGGAGGGATCTGCTGTTGAGGGAAGGGGTCAATTGTGCTGGAGGGTCTATTGACGCTGGCTGCAGGGAGATTTGCTGTTGCTACCGGGGGTCTATTGTTGCTGGGGGGGGGGGGGTGTATTGTTGCAAGCAGTCTATTGTCGCTAAGGGAATCTGTTGTTGATGGGGGGGTCTATTTTTGCTGGCTGCAAGGAATCTACTTTACGTATTTTCTTGTTATCATTGACAAATTCCATACAAAGAACTTAGCACCACTTCCTTCTGTATTCTCTAAAAGGGGCAGTAATGGGAGGTGGGTAGGGGTTGGACCCAAGGGACGGTGCTCAGAGGTGGGTAGGGGGCAGAGACAAGGGGTGACTCCCTGGCTGTTAGCATACATAAAGGAATCTGTTTGATTTCTTTCCTTTAGCCTGCAGACCTATACATGTACGGCCAACTTTATTGCCACTGTGACAATCAGTTTCTCCAACAAGAAGTGATCGAAAATTTGCAGGAGGGACTCTAACAGCAATAAATAATGTGGCTCTTTTCCCTACTTAGTTCCTGTCTAGGGAAACCATAGTCAATATGACAGTAAGTGGGGGAAAAGCTCTCAGATGGAGACCCACATAGCAGCAGAAACCCAACAGATATTTTAATATTTCTTCACTCTATCCAAACATTTTGGCTGCACATACATATTGAGGTGCATATTTGTAAGATGATTGGGTAAAATCTTCCCTTTTTTAGGTCCACAAAAGCGTACTTGGATCCTTAACAGCAGATAGCATAGGCCAGGGGTAGGCAACCTCGACCCTCCAGCTGTGGTGACACTACAAGTCCCATGAGACAATGCAAGACCCTGACAATGACAGGCATGACTCCTAGTAGCCTATGCCTACCCCTGGCATAGGCCAAACATGGAGCAGGTAATTATACGCTGAATTGTGGAAACATTTACTTTACTGGTATTTGGATGTACAGACAGGGTTGCACACAAAGGTGCACCTGTCTTTTAAGTGCTTAGCTGCCCATCTAAACTCTGGCTTTAAAACTTTTTGAGTTGCTGACCTATGCTGATTTCTGACATCACTTGCTGCATATTTGTTCCAGTCTGTGAATAAGAAGCAACCAAGATTTTAAGAAACAGTTGGCACCTCTGTTTCACACGGGCACACGCACGGGAGTCGGGGGCGAGCGGGGGGCACGCGCGCGCCTCCGGCGGCGCACGCGCGCCCCTAGTGGCGGCTGAGAGAGAGGACGTTATACTACGTGCTCTCGCCCAGCCGAGCCGACCTGCCGACGTAGAACAGCGGTGCGCGGTCGGCTAGTGGTTAAAGGGGGCTCACGGATTCCGATAAGCTCCCAGCCCGCAGACCCCAACAACTAACGGCCAGGGTTGTCGGGAAGAGGCCCTGTCCTCATCAACATGGGGACAGGGTGCCCATGGGGTGGGGGGGCCCCAAAGCATCTACCTCCCCATGTTGTGGGCATGCGGCCTGGTACGGTTAAGGAGGGGGGAGAACGCTCGTTCGTCCCCAACCCCTTCCCTGACCGGCCGGGCTGCGTGCTCGGATACGGGTCTGGTATGGATTTTGGGGGGACCCCCACACCGTTTTTTCGGCGTACGGGGGTTCCCCTTGAAATCCATAGCAGACCCAAGGGCCTGGTATGCTCTTGGAGGGGAAACCCATGTCGGTTTTTTATTTGAAATTTGGCGTGGAGTTCCCCCTCAAGATTCATACCAGAGAGTGCTTGGTATTGGCAGGGATCCAAGTCGGATCCCCATTCAATATCGTGCCACGGCTAAACGCAACCGCAGCTAATCGCACTGTACAAATGCAGCTGATCGCTGTGCCTGGAGTCTTGAATTCCAGCAAAATATAAACATGCTTTTAACTGCGGCAGAACAACCGTCCGTGTGAAAGGGGCCTTACTTTTACACTTCAGACTTAAATGCAATACATTTGATTGTTATTTCAGTCAACATAGAAAGTTCTTGTTGCATGCACTTCTTAAAGGATTCTGCGCATGCAATATCAATCAAGGAAGTAACAGTCTTCTCACCTCCATAGGTTTCATAACAGGAACTATGAAATTTGCCAATATAAAAGTCAAGCCCAATGATAGCAAAGATGAGAATAGCAAAGAACAGCAGAAGCCCAATCTGCAGCAGGGGAATCATGGCTTTCATAATAGACTTCAGGACCACTTGTAAACCTACAAGGAACAAAGACATAAAAATAAATAGTTAATAAAGCCGCACTATGAACAAATAAGGGCAAATATACCATATTTGCCGGCGTATAAGACAACCTTTTGGATGCAAAAAAATGCCTCCAAAGTCGGGGGTCGTCTTATACGCCGGATCTGTCTCCGTCAGGCTACGGACATCCATGTTTTAGGCTGCGGGCATCCATGATTTTAAAGCCGCGCCTCCTCCTCAGACTGTTCCGTGATAGGCAGAACACTCATTTTCTGTTCAGTGTTCCGCCTATCACGGATGCCTTCTCATCCTCGAACGAGAGGATGTCCGTGATAGGCAGAACACTGAACAGAGGCACCGTTGGGAAAATTAGTGTTCCGCTTATCACGGAACAGTCTGAGGAGGAGGCGCGGCTTTTGAATCACGGATGCCCGCAGCCTGAAACATGGATGCAGCAAAAAAATAAGGTAGGGAGATCGTCTTGGCCGGCACAGTAGAGGCATGTGATGGACAGTGGAGGCATGGAATGCCACAGTGGAGGCATGGAATGGCACAGTGGAGGCATGGAATGGCACAGTGGAGGCATGGAATGGAATGGCACAGTGGGGCATGTAATGGAATGGCACAGTGGGGCATGTAATGTCATGGCACAGTGGGGCATGTAATGGAATGGCACAGTGGGACATGTAATGGAACAGTGAGGCATGTAATGAAATGGCACAGTGAGGCATGTAATGGAATGGCACAGTGGGGCATGTAATGGAATGGCACAGTGGGGCATGTAATTGAATGGCACAGTGGGGAATGTAATGGAATGGCACAGTGAGGCATGTAATGGAATGGCACAGTGGGGCATGTAATGGAATGGCACAGTGGGGCATGTAATGGAATGGCACAGTGGGGCATGTAATGGAATGGCACAGTGGGGCATGTAATGGAATGGCACAGTGGGGCATGTAATGGAATGGCACAGTGGGGCATGTAATGGAATGGCACAGTGGGGCATGTAATGGAATGGCACAGTGAGGCATGTAATGGAATGGCACAGTGAGGCATGAAATGGAATGGCACAGTGAGATTTGAAAAATGCCTGTTTCTGTCAGCGGTTGTTCTGGCTACCCTTCAGCTTCCAGACAGACTAGTAAGAAGGGGGTAGTCTTATACGGCGAGTATATACCAAAACCAAAATTTTTCCCTGAAAAATAGGGGGTCGTCTTATACGCCAGCAAATACGGTATGTGAATATATATAGAGTGACCAGTTAGTCCATAAAGAATACAGGATAGGTGTGTGTACACCACCAAATAATGTATATTAGTCCATAAACCACAAATGTGGTCCTTCTCAACACCAAACTTGTGCACCGCCATCACATAAAGTGCAGGCTTACCGGAAGTAGAGTTACCACGTGTCCCGCATTGCCCGGGACAGTCCCGCATTTTGTGCACTCTATGTGGTGGCGGAAACACTTTGCATGTTGGTGTGAATGTGTCATCTACACAAGGAGGACTGCAAACACTTGATGGTTGTCTATTTCAGTGATGGAGAACCTTGGCACCCCAGATGTTTTGGAACTACATTTCCCATGAAACCCATGCACTCATCTAGGGTGCCAAGGTTCGCCATCACTGGTCTATTGCCTATAGCAGTATTCCCAAGGTTTTATTGCCGTCTCTGTTCCTGCTAGGGAGATGCAGAATGTATGGGCCAGCACGCCTAAATGCTTGTTGCAAAGTCAAAATGTAATGGTTCCGAGTCACGCAGAGCCCATTCATTGAGCTTATCATTCTGCTCGGGAGGTTCACCATCTCTCTTTATGCTGGAGGTGGAACTGTAACCATAACAGGAACAGTGGAAAATCTTCCACTGGGGAAATAGGCAAATTTGAAGGCAAATAGGCCATTCATTTTGCAAAGGAAGTTGCACTTTGCAAGATAATTTTCCCCAGGTCTCAGACCCCTTTTACACTGAGGAGTTTTTCAGGCGGTTTAGCGCTAAAAATAGCGCCTAAATACCGCCTGAAAAACTCCTGCCCTGCAGTGTCAATGTGAAAACCCATGGGCTTTCACACTGAGGCAATGCACTGGCGGGACCGCACCAAAAGCCCTGCCAGCAGCATCTTTGGAGCGGTGAGAGGAGTGGTGTGTTTACTGCTCCTCCACCGCTCTGTCCCATTGAAAACAATGGGACACCATGGTAATACGTGGTATTAACCCTTTTTCGGTCGCTAGCAGGGGTTAAAACCGCACCGCTAGTGGCCGAATTCCGCTGCAATTCCGACGGTATAGCGGCGCTAAAAATAGCGACGCTATACCACCACCGCACCTCCCATCCTGGTGTGAAAGGGGCCTTAGTGGATGCTGTGAAGCACTGCTGACTTTAATCATCCAATCGGGTGCAAGAAAAAATGTTTTTTTTCCCCTGCACGTGATTTAGACCCCTTTCACACTGGGGTGGTTTGCAAGCGCTATTGCGCTAAAAATAACGGGCTAGATTCAGATAGCCCTGCGTAATGTTGTGCGGGCGTAACGCATCTCCGATACGTTACGCCGCCGTAAATTAGGATGCAAGTTCCGTATTCAGAAAGAACTTGCGCCCTAAGTTACGGCGGTGTAATGTATATGCTCCGGCGTAAGCCCGCCTAATTCGAATTTGGATGATGTGGGCGTGTTTTATCTAAATTTAGTGTGACCCCACGTATTTGACGTTTTTTTACGAACGGTGCCGTTCGTGAAAGAATCCCATTGCGCATGCTCGAAATCCTGCCGCAAATCGTCAATGCTTTCGACGTGAACGTAACTTTCGTACAGCCCTATTCGCGTACGACTTACGCAAACGACGTAAACATTTCTAAATTTGACACGGGAACGACGTCCATACTTAACATTGCGTACGCCTCATATAGCAGGAGTAACCTTACGCCGGAAAAAGCCTAACGTAAACGACGTAAAAAAATGCGCCGGGCGTACGTACGTGAATCGGCGTATCTACCTAATTAGCATATTCCTTGCGTAAATCGACGGAAGCGCCACCTAGCGGCCAGCGTAAAATTGCAACTAAGATACGACGGCGTAAGAAACTTACGCCGGTCGGATCTTAGTCAAATCTATGCGTGACTGATTCTAAGAATCAGGCGCATAGATACGACGCCGCAACTCAGAGATACGACGGCGTATCTGAAGATACGCCGTCGTATCTCGTACCTGAATCTAGCCCAACGCTTGCAAACCGACCTGAAATAATGGTTGCTGTTTCTCCAGTGTGAAAGCCCTGAGGGCTTTCACACTGGAGCGGTGCGCTAGCAGATCGCTCCAAAAGTCCTGCTAGCCGCATCTTTGGAACGGTGAAGGAGCAGGGTGTTTACCACTCCTCCACCGCTTCTTCTTCGTTGAAAACAATGGGAAACCGCGGCTATACCACCTCTGCAGAGGCGCATTGCGGTATTAACCCCTTTTCGGCCGCTAGCGGGGGATAAAACCGCACCGCTAGCGGCCGAATACCGACGGTAAAGCGCTGCTAAAAATATCGCCACTTTACCGCCACCGCACCTCCCGCCCCAGTGTGAAAGGTGCCTAAATATTCCATGCAAAGTGAGATTTCACCACTTTCACTAAGCACTGAGCAGTTGCGAAATCAAATCACTCGTCAGCCAACACCACGCCAGAGTGCAGAGAGTCACACGCAGTAATAACAAGAGGGGCTCCATCGTAGCGAGACAGAAATCAATACATGAAAATACATTTGTCAATAACTGGCAAGCCTCTAACTATCTGCTCTGCTGCACCATTGGGGTTTTAAGGGTTAAACTTCTGCTAACAATAACGTGTGTAATTTATCAACGGTGACTAAATATCAATATGGTCATCTGGCAAACGTCCCCCAAGTGACACATTTCCTGGATTCCAGGTTCTGCATCAGTGACAGGAATGGCCTGGTCAGTGGAGGCCTGGCAGCGTTTCACCTGGGTGGGGGAGGGGTCGGGACTACTGCGGCATTACTCATAAATTCATATTTCCTGGCTGCTATTACAGGGGATGCACAGAAATTCACAAGCCATCTGCTGCGCTAAATGCAGGTATGAAAGAGTGACTTATACCTAAATACCTCATCCACATATGTATATTTGGCACTGAGGTCTAAAACATAAATGTTTCAATGTGCCAAAAATCATACCAGAAATTCTTAAACAAATAAATTATCTTAAACCTAAATCTAAACCTGTCCTAACCTTAAACCTTAGCCTCATCCCAGATGTAAAACTCAGCCTAAGCTAAATTTAAACCATAAATCTAATGTATCATTCAACTCATCCTGTATCCCTATATCGTAAACCATAACCATTGCTCTACCCAGGGCTGTCTTAAAGCGGGGGTTCACCCTAAAAAAAATGTTTTCTTTATCTACCATCCCATACAGCATACTAGCGTCAGCTATAGTATGTTTTTTTTTTTTTTTTCCGCTGTATTTACCGTTTAATCCTTCAGTTTCGTTTCAGACTCCGGCGGGGAAATAGGCGTTCCTATGAAGAGGGGAACATGATTGACGTCCGGCTATGGCGCGTCACGCTTTCCGAAAATAGCCGAAATAGGACTGGGATATATACGGCGCCTGCGCAGTCAGCTCCTAGTCTGTGCGCAGGCGCCGTATAGCGCCGTGAAGAGCCGAGGCCTACTCCGGCTATTTTCGGAACGCATGACGCGCTATAGCCGGACGTCAATCATGTTCCCCTCTTCATAGGAATGCCTACTCCCCGCGGGAGTCTGAAATGAAACACAGGGCCATATTCTGAGTATAGTTACGACGGAGTATCTCAGGATACTCCGTCGTATCTCTCTTTTTCGGCCCGCGTATCTATGCGAGTGATTCCTAGAATCATTTTCGCATAGATACGCTGAAGATCCGACATGTGTAAGTCACTTACACGGTCGGATCTTAAATGTAATTACCCAGCCGGCCGCTAGGTGGCGTTTACGTTCAGGTCTCATTTGTTTATGCAAATGAGCCTGATACGCCGATTCCCGAACGAATTTGCGTCGCGTAACCGTCGCTTACGTAGTTTGCGTAGGCGTAAGGTTACCCCTGCTATATGAGGGGTAACCATACGCCAGTCCCACGTATGCCATGTTAAGTATGGCGTCGGGTCCGCGTCGTCTTTTCCCGTCGGGTACGTCGTTTCCCTAAGTCGTTCTTGAATACGACTTTACGTCAATGACGCACACGTCGGCGTCATTGACGTTTTCCGATGAGAACTGGAGCATGCGCACTGGGCTATTTTTAGCCCGGCTCATGCGCAGTTCAATCGAAACGGGGGCGCGCTTAATTTAAATACAAGCCGCCCCCTTGGATTTACGCGTGGATACGCCGGGCCATTTACACTACGCCGCCCCAAACTATGGAGCAAGTGTTTGGGGAATACGGCACTTGCTCCTGTAGGTTGGGGTGGCGTAGTGTAAATGGCTTACGCGCCGCCCACCTCAAATGTACAAGAATATGGCCCTAAAGGATTAAATGGTAAATACAGCGAAAACAAAAAACAAAAAACATACTATAGCTGACGCTAGTATGCTATATGGGATGGTTCATAGATGTTTTTTAGGGTGAACCTCCACTTTAATAAGAGGGCACACCTGGGCACTGCACTTTCCCCAAAGCAGCTGGTCCTTGAACCCACGCTGTCCCGAAATTGGGGGCCCCATGATGGCACTGAGAGTGATGGATACACAGGAGAAGCAGGCTGGCAGCGGTGTGCTGTGCAGAACGATACCAACTATTTCACAGCCAGCAGGGAGGGGCAGGGCCGGAGCGCAAGTGATGCTCTGAATGCTCGTGACTCGAAGGCTACGAGGTAGGAGCTGGAGTGGGAGCTACTGAGTCAGCAGCACTGAGAGCCTGCCTGCGGAAGTAGCCTTGTGGATGGTGTCATGGTGAGCCCCGAAAGGCTTGGAATGCCCAGAGGGATGCTCCCTCCTCCAACAATAATCATCAGCCCAACCTCAATTCAAACCCCTAAACCCTTTTCTATAACAGAGTTCAGCAATAAAAGGTAAAAAGACTAAAGTGACTCAACCTTTACTTATTTTTCACTCTGCCATACTGAGGACTAGACCATGGGATTGAAATGTTAGCCTGCCACACCACTTATGGAAGTCATGCCATACCACCCTGAGATGAGTACTACAAAAGTAAAAGCCTAATTCATCAGCATATATCAATTAGTAGTGATCACTGTACCATTAAAAGCATTGGTATATTTATCAATTTGACATCATCAATGTTGTACGCCAGGGGTAGGCAACTTCGGCCCTCCAGCTGTTTTCATGAGACATTGCAAGACCCTGACAATCACAGGCATGACTATTTTCTGAGGTGTAGGTGGGGACCAGGGGCGGAACTACCGCCATAGCGACCCACGCAGGCACTATTGGGCCCACAGCTGAGTGGGGCTGGGTGAGGATGAGGAAGTTCAGTGGCGGTGCATCCATAAAGGGTGCAGGAGCGCCGCCCCCTCTCACCTGCACCGCTCTAATCACCATAGATAGATTCATGCACTGCGTGAATCTATCTATGGTCGTTGTGTGTAAGCGAAGGAATTTGCTTTGCTAACATTGAATCCGCCTCTTAGCCAATCAGGTTGCCGGGTCTGATTGGCTGAAACGTCAGGCGCTGTGATTGGACGCCTGACAGAGGACGGAAGAAGAGATGATGGGTACACTGGCAGCATCTGATGGGGCACAGCAGTGACAATTGATGGGTACACTGGCAGCATCCGATGGGGCACAGTAGCGACAATTGATGGGCACACTGACAGCATCTGATGGGGCACAGTAGCGGCAATTGATGGGTACACTGGCAGCATCCGATGGGGCACAGTAGCAGCAATTGATGGGCACACTGGCAGCATCTGATGGGGCACAGTAGCAGCAATTGATGGGCACACTGGCAGCATCTGATGGGGCACAGTAGCGGCAATTGATGGGCACACTGGCAGCATCTGATGGGGTACAATAGCGGCAATTGATGGGCACACTGGCAGCATCTGATGGGGCACAGTAGCGGCAATTGATGGGCAAACTGGCAGCATCTGATGGGGCACAGTAGCGGCAATTGATGGGCACACTGGCAGCATCTCATGGGGCACAGTAGCGGCAATTGATGGGCACACTGGCAGCATCTGATGGGGCACAGTAGTGGCAATTGATCGGCACACTGGCAGGGGGGCCTCATACAACATTTTGCTATGGGGCCCTGTGATTTCTAGTTACGCCCCTGGTGGGGACCCACGGATTCTTACAGGATAAGTCATTACAGACAGCACAGTTTTCCAACTTTAATACCCAAGGTCTGTGTAGCAAACAAACATACATCTTGGTTCATCACACATACACAACTGGCAAATCTTAAACATCATAAACATTATTATTATTAAACATATTACATACTTGGAATTCCGGATACCAGTTTTAAAGGTCTTAAGACACGCACTGCTCGAAGGGTTCGCAAGTCAAACTCTGGTCCAGTAGATGCTATGATACTGGAAGGAAAAGAAGAGTGAATTGTTAATATTTACATTCTAGCATGGCTTCCTAAAATGTACACATTCCGCAGAAAGTGACAAAAGAACATTGCCAAGCAAGGAAATTAAAGGTGTTCTATTCATGATAAAATCAGAGTTCTTCTGAGGAACTACAAGCCAAACTCAACTCATGGATAAAGCAATTATACTCTGTTTTTGGTATCAGTGGATGAAATAGTGCTTCAAGGACCAGATAAAAGCAAGCAAAGGGCCGCACCTGGCCATCAGGCGGCAGTTTGGAGACCACTGGTTTAAAGTATGGAAGTAAGAGGGTCAGTTTGACAGGTAGGTAGTTTATGTAAACCCTAATATTGAACTTCTTTTATTTGCTACCTTTTCTTCTATTAACCTTCTCAATACCGGACCCTTTCTTTCACCTTCTTTCTGTGCAGGCCAATTTTCAGATTTTAGCGCTGTCACACTTTGATTGACAAATACCCAGTCATGCAACAAGTACCTACCATTTTTGGAGACAAATAGATCTTTTTTTGGTGGTACATTATCACCACGATTTTTTATGTTTTTCTTAGTTTCTGTTATAAAATTTCACAAACAAATAATCTTTCTTCAGAAATTTAAAGTGGATGTAAAAGTCAGAAGTTTTTTTTAATCTTAAAGCATTCTATGCATTAAGATTAAAAAACCTTCTGTGTGCAGCAGCCCCCCTAATACTTACCTGAGCCCCATCGATAACCCAGCTCCTGAGTGTCTTATTACCCCAGTAATAGTTTATTACACAAACTCAGCTCCTCCCCCATAAAATATTTTTCAGCAGTAATTCACGCTGAACATTATCCCAAGGGGTTAAGTGTTTTAGGATGATTAACCAAAATGACATAGGGGTCAGTCATTTAGCTCTGGCTCACATGCAGTAGAGAGATGAGTCAGCACACACACCCCCTCCGGTGACTTGTCCTTAAGGTTCCCCTAACGGGGAAGTTCCTTCAAGGACTGCGCAGGTGCAAACTTGCCAACGGAAATCTCCGAACCTCGCCCAGCATCCAGGCTCATTCTTTAACATCCCTGTGGATTGGAGGATGTTAAAAAAAGAGCCAGGAGGCTGAGCGAGCGAAGCGAGCCGTCCGAGCGCAGCGAGGACGTGAGGCCGACTGGCCACTTACCTCGAAATCCACGTCGCCCTGGATGCCGGCCGAGGTTCGGAGATTTCCGTCGGCAAGTTTGCGCCTGCGCAGTCCTTGAAGGAACTTTCCCGTTAGCCGGAACCATCTCGGCAGATCAGATTGCGCCTGCGCAGGAACTTCCACGATAGCTGGAACAAGCTCGGCAGATCACCGGCAACATATATCAGTTCAGGGAAGATTCCCCGTTTTATAACATGATGGCTACAGGCTGCTTGATGAAATCAGTCAGAACTTCACGGTGTAGGTGAAAATCCCCTTTTATTTAGCAGAATGCGTGTGAGAATACTCAGAATTAGTGAGCAGCAGTGTGAGAAAACAGCATTATATTTACTGTGAAAATAATCAGCATTAATAGAGTGAAGTATAAGAACACAGCATCACTAGAATGCAGCCGCCATTTGGGTAACTTGACAGTGGCTGGTGGCGGATGTCTGAATACAACAGACTAAGCGGGAGATTCATCCATCAGCACTATGCAAGCAAGGAAGAAAATCTAACTGTATGGTCAACTTTAGACTACTTTGCAACAGGGTGGATAAAAATCAATGATTTATAAAAAAAAAAAAAAGCTTTTGGAGTAAAAATCTATCTAAAGATAGTTTTCTATTGAAGATACATTAATAATTTAGTTTATTCATCATGAAATGGAGCTTAGTTATATAGCATAAGGCTGTATATTCTGCAATATTTACATTTTTGGTGAACTCATTCAATTAATCCAAGCTCTGCAAGCTGAGATAACATGCACTGCATTGATGCATTCACACAATTTCACAGTAATCATGAGATAAAAAAAAGTTCAGAGTTATGTGTAGGTATCCAATTTTTTTTAATGAGTATTGTGACGGAATTAGAATATCCCCGTCAAGCATTCCCTTCTTCCCATAAAAGCATATCATCCCAATATTCCACGAGGAGGAATATTCCTGGGATCGCCCAATAAGCCACACATGAGTCAGAGCTTACTGCTGGAACAAGACACTTTAATGGCAGAATGCTGCTGGTATATATGCAGTTTACAAGCTAAATCCTCAATCAAAGAACAATGAAATCTCCACCCCCTTACCACACACAGTGGGGCTCTCATACAGATTATAGGCAGACACTTCGGCGCCGACTCTGAAGACACATTTCTTTAGATAATGACATCAGTGAAGGTAATTACTAGTTGTAACAGAATACGTTATCTAGACAGCTTGGCCCCGCATATAGAAGAGGTAATTACCACAATGAAGCAATCAGAATAATTAACATGAGCCCCTTCTAATCACAGTAAACAGTAAACACAGGGCTTCTTCACACAACACACTAGATCAATTACCCTTTCATACACAGCATTACTAGCAGGGAGAATTAACTGAAGCATATCCTTCACAAGTATGTTGTCAATGTTAGGGCCAGAACTGTTTTTTACGACTTCTATGTAATTATGGAAAATATTTTTGATATCATTTAACTAATAAATAAATAGCAATTTTTACGTAACATCCCTTGCTTTTCAATACTTATCTCGCTGCTAAAAAAAACACTGAGAGATCTTCCATTAAATAATAAATAACCCTAACTCCAACTCCTAATCCTAACCCTAACCTAAACTGAACTTGAACCCCTTACCCTAACAACATTTTTTTTATAATAAATGAATAATAATAATAATAATAATAATAATAATAATAATAAAAGAAGAAATAAAAGCTAATGGAAAAGCTAAACAAAGCTGAAATACCTAGCAACATATTTATTATTATTCATATAATAATAAATAAAATAAAATAAAAATAAATAAAATAATAATAAATAACTCTAACCCCAACTCCTAATCCTAACCTAACCTAACCTGAACTTGAACCCCTTACACTAACAACATTTTTTTTATAATAAATGAATAATAATAAAAGAAGAAAGAAAAGCTAATGGAAAAGCTAAACAAGCTGAAATACCTAGCAACATATGTATTATTATTCATATAATAATAAATAAAATAATAAAAAAAATAATAAATAATCCTAACCCTAACCTAAACTGAACTTGAACCCCTTACCCTAACAAAATAAAATATTATAATAAATGAATAATATTAATAAAAGAAGATATAAAAAAGGCCAATGGAAAAGCTAAAAAAGCTGAAATACCTAGCAACATATTTATTATTATTCATATAATAATAAATAAAATAATAATAAATAACTTATAATCCTAACCCTAACCTAAACTGAACTCCAACCCCTTACCCTAAGAAAAAAAACATTATAATAAATGAATAATAATACTAAAAGAAGAAATAAAAGCTAATGAAAAGCTAAAAAAGCTGAAATACCTAGCAACATATTATTATTCATATAATAAATAAAATAAAAATAAATAAAATAACACTAACCCCGACTCCTAATTCTAACCCAAACCTAAGCTGACCTCGAAACCCTTACCCTAACAAAAAAAACATTATAATAAATGAATAATAATAAAAGAAAAAATAAAAGCTAATGGAAAAGCTAAAAAAAAGCTGAAATACCTAGCAACATATTTATTATTATTCATATAACAATAAATAAAAAATAAATACATAAAATAATAAATAACTCCTAATCCTAACCCTAACCTAAACTGACCTCTAACCCCTTACCCCAACAAAAAAACATTATAATAAATGAACAATAATATTACTAAAAGAAGAAATAAAAGCTAATGGAAAAGCTAAAAAAGCTGAAATACCTAGCAACAAATGATGCAACAGATAATCATTTTCTCTATTGGCTAATAAAAAAAACCTGCTAAAGCCCAAAGCAAAACGCTGCATACAAACGCGTAAGTCGGGCAAAAAAACGCTGCAAAAACCCTCAGGTGTGAACACAGCCTAAGATAGAACTTGGCAGCATGAGAATATAAGATCATTTGAATGTACAGTAAAAATAGTTCCCTTTAGCAGAGTGCAGAGTGTAAAGACGCCATCATTAGAATGGCTCGATGAGAACGCTCAGCATTCGCAGAGTCCAGTGTGAAATTACTGAACACCTTGATGAGAAGACTTGGCATGATTGCAGTGCAGCATTAAAATACTCAGCAGTGTTACCTTTCAGTATGAGAACACTCAGCATCATTCATGTCATTATAGTGCAGTATGAGAATGCTTAGCACTTTGTAAAGTAGCACCATTAGTGCTTAGTATAAAAAATCTACAGTTAGGGAGCATGTGATAATATTCCACATAATTAGAATGGAGTATGAGAACTCTCAGCGTGATTAGAGTGCAGCATGAGAATGAAATGGGTAGGTGGACAAATCAGGTATTTTCTTTTATCCAAGTCTGTTTCTATGCTGAGCAGAAATCCGGAAGTATGAAACATTTGATAGATGTGTTTGTATGTTTAATCAGAGCATCAATGCATCCTATGCATTAAGGTGAAAAAACATCCAACGGTACCGGCCCCCCCCCCGAACCCCCGTTTTACTTACCTCACCCCTCGAAAGTCCTGTGCGCGTCCACGTGATCCTCTTCGGTTCCCAGCCTGGCCGTTGATTGGCTAGGCTGGACGGATTGATAGCAGCGCAGCCATCGGCTGGCGCTGCTGTCAATCACATGTGATGATGCGGCGTGCCGGGGGGCGGGGCCGAGTAATACAGTCGGCGGCTATGCCCTCCGCTGTATCACGGGAGCGCGTCCGCAAAAGCTTTCCACCATGCAAGCTCGCTCACATGAAGGTGGAAAGCTCTTGCGAGGAGGAGCCGAGACAGCCGCCGAGGGACCCCAGGGGACAGGATTTGGGGACACTCTGTGCAAAACGAGCTCCACAGTGGTATAACATGTTTGTTATTTTACAAAAAAAAAAAAATGTATTTTAGTGTTCGTTTAAATACTAATATTAACCATATTTTTCGCTCCATAAGACACACCTGGGTTTTAGAGGAGAACAAGAAAAAAAATATTCTGAACCAAATGGTGTACTAAAATATTTACCAGTGCCCATAAAATGCAACCTGACCAGTGCCATGAAATGCAGCCTGACCTGTGCCCATTAAGAATGCAGCCTGACCTGTGCCCATTAACAATGAATCCTGACCTGTGACCATTAACAATGAATACTGACCTGTGCCCATTAAAAATGAATCCTGACCTGTGCCCATAAAATGCAACCTGACCAGTGCCATTAAAATGCAGCCTGACCTGTGTCCATTAAAAATGCAGCCCGACCTGTGACCATTAACAATGAATCCTGACCTGTGACCATTAACAATGAATCCTGACCTGTGCACATTAACAATGCAGCCTGACCTGTGCCCATTAACAATACAGCCTGACCTGTGCCCATTAACAATGCAGCCTGACCTGTGCCCATTAACAATGCAGCCTGACCTGTGCCCATTAACAATACAGCCTGACCTGTGCCCATTAACAATGGAGCCTGACCTGTGCCCATTGACAATGCAGCCTGACATGTGCCCATTAACAATACAGCATGACCTGTGCCCATTAACAATGAATCCTGACCTCTGCCCATTAAAAATGCAGCCTGACCTGTGCCCATTAACAATGCAGCCTGACCTGTGCCCATTGACAATACAGCCTGACCTGTGCCCATTAACAATGCAGCCTGACCTGTGCCCATTAACAATGCAGCCTGACCTGTGCCCATTGACAATGCAGCCTGACCTGTGCCCATTGACAATGCAGCCTGACATGTGCCCATTAACAATACAGCATGACCTGTGCCTATTAACAATGAATCCTGACATGTGCCCATTAAAAATGCAGCCTGACCTGTGCCCATTAACAATGCAGCCTGACCTGTGCCCATTAACAATGCAGCCTGACCTGTGCCCATAAAATATGCAGCCTGTAGATACATGTGGTGGAAGAATGATAGGCCAGAAGGTGCCAAGGTGGAATACGATAAACAACAGGAGACACATGAAAACTGAGTAGAATATTTTTATATTTGTTTTTTCTTTTCCTTTTGTTATGTTAGAATTCGTTTAGAATTCCTTTTGACTCATAAGTTATATTAATGTATACTGTAATATGTTGCTGTATTATACTGTGAACATGTACAAACACATGTACACTTTAAAAAAAAACAATGCAGCCTGACCTGTGCCTATTAACAATGCAGCCTGACCTGTGCCCATTAACAATACAGCCTGACCTGTGCCCATTAACAATACAGCCTGACCTGTGCCCATTAACAATGCAGCCTGACCTGTGCTCATTAACAATGCAGTCTGACCTGTGCCCATTAACAATGCAGCCTGACCTGTGCTCATTAACAATGCAGTCTGACCTGTGCCCATTAACAATGCAGCCTGACCTGTGCTCATTAACAATGCAGCCTGACCAGTGCCCATTAACAATGCAGCCTGACCTGTGCCCGGCGAATGGCAAGGACGTCATCATATGCGCCTGTCACTCAGATAGAAGACAGAGCAGCAGGAGCGCCAGTACTCCATTCGGCCACTGGGGCTGCTGTCTTTTGTGAGTGACAGGTTTAGCCAGGAGATCGCCAGGCTTGCAGGGGACGGTCGCCCGCTATTGAGACATAGCGGCAGCGGTGGTGGCGACGGGAGGAGGCCTGGACAGTATTTGCTCCATAAGACGCAGGGACATTTTCCCCCATTTTTTTGGGGGGGGGGGGGGGAGTGTGTCTTAAGGAGCAAAAAATAAGGTATCTATAATGTTTTATATTTTATTTTTTTGTAATCAGTGCATTATTATACAGGATTTATATAGCGTCAACAGTTTGTGCCACACTTTACAACCTGACAGTAGAGTTACAATACAATTCAACACTGGAGGAATCCGAATGCCCTGCTCATTAGAGCTTACATCAGTTAAAAGTGCAGTGTATAAAGCCTGTTCACTTTTAAAGCTACACTATAAGTAAGTAAAAAAGACACAAATTAATACTGGACTGCAATTATGAGTATATAATTAATATACAATTAATATACAATAATTAATGAGTCTGACACCCTGCATCTCCGATCTCGGTAAAGAGCCTCCGGCCCTTGACTCTTTACCACGTGATCAGCCGTGTCCAATCACGGCTGCTCACGATGTAAACAGGAAGAGCTGTTGATGGCTCTTCCTCACTCGCGTCTGACAGACACGAGTAAAGGAGAGCCGATCGGCGGCTCTCCTGACAGGGGGGGTTCGCGCTGATTCTTTACCACGCAGCCCCCCCTTGGATTGCCACACTGGACCACCAGGGAAGCCCACCCTGGACCACCAGGGTGGGCCAAACAAAAAAAAAAAGTCTTAAAAAAAAAAAAAAAAAAAAAAAGTCTTAAAAAAAAAAGCATTTAAAAAAAAAATGGCCACTGACTGGCAACATGAGAATCAGTGCTGCCCTACAGTGTCCATCAGTGCCACCCCAGTGTCCATCAGTGCCACCCCAGTGTCCATCAGTGCCACCCCACAGTGTCCATCAGTGCCACCCCACAGTGCCCATCCATGCCCAGTGCCCACCTATCAGTGCCGATCTGTGCCACCCATAAGTATCCATCAGTGCCGCCCATGAGTGCCCATCTGTGCCGCCTATGAGTGCCCAGTGCCGCCCATGAGTGCCCATCAGTGCCGCCTATGTTTGCCCATCAGTGCAACCTATGTGTGCCCATCAGTGCCGCCTGTGTGCCCATCAGTGCCGCCTATGTGTGCCCAATCAGTGCCACCTCATCTGTGCCCATCAGTACTACCTCATCGATGTCCATCAGTGCCATCTCATCGGTGCCCATCAGTGCCGCCATATCAGTGCCCGTAATTGAAAGAGAAAACTTACTTATTTACAAAAAAATTAACAGAAAAAAATAAAAACGTAATTTTTTTTCAACATTTTCAGTCTTTTTTTTGTTGTTGCGAAAAAAAAAAAAATTGCAGAGGTGATCAAATACCACCAAAAGAAAGCTCTATTTGTGGGGAAAAAAGGACGTCAATTTTGTTTGGGTACAGTGTAGCATGACCGCGCAATTGCCATTCAAAGTGCGACAGTGCTGAAAGCTGAAAATTGGCTTGGGCGGGAAGGTGCGTAAGTGCCTGGTATGGAAGTAGTTAAGATACACCGCCGCAAGTTTCCAGGTAAGTGCTTTGTGGATCGAACACTAACACTGAAAACTTGCGGCGGTGTAACGTAAACGGGTTACGGTACGCTGCGCCGCAGGTACGAGAATCTGGCCCCCTATGCCCAACTTCCAGTGACTACTGATTCTTTCCCCGGCTCGCCAAACAGAGTGCAGCGGGAGGGGGGGGGGTGTCCCCTTCCACCGCCTGTAAAAAAAATCAAGCGGCTGAACTGCTATGATTGTTCTTACGGTGCAAATAAAAAATTATTATATCTGTAGCTGCAGGCATCATTCAGATATCCCCACTCAAAGTCCAGAACGTCATATGACGTACCTTGGGCGGAAAGTGGTGCAAAACTAAACCTTTCTATCCTTTCACAGGCAATGGAAAGGCCATCTTAGCCCCTGTTTGCAAACCCAAGAATCATATTCTAAAAGTATCACCCAGCACAGCATTCGAACCATCAGCGGCTGTGGAGAACACAGAGTGCTTGTGGGCTTCGTGCCTTAGGGAGCAATTGCCATTCACAAGTGTGAGCCTAAACACATATGTTCACTCCATTAGGAAATGATTCTGCTTATTAATGCAAATAGCCAAACAGAAAATCAGATGACTGCAACTTAATACATAAAGAAAGCATGGTTCCATTGGAGTTACTTTGACTGGGGGCCCCGAGTGTTAATGCCAGCCATGCAGCTGACTCGGGATTTTAACACACTACAGTCTCTAGAGTTTACAGAGGAAGGTGTGAAAAACATTAAATGAGTCAGTTCTGTGGTAATAAGAGAGGTCAGAGGCTAGAAAAGGTCAGACTGGAAGTCTTCGATTGCTGAACTAACCAATCTTTATTATAGTACTGTGCCCAAGGGCATCTTTGAATGTACAGCATGTGGAACGTTGAGGACAGTCTACAGCAGGGCTCTCCAAACAAAGGGCCACTTTATTGTCCTTCAGACTTTAGGAGGGTCGGATTGGGGCCAGCAGGGGTATAAAATGTCCCGGGCCCAGCATCAGGGAGAATAAATATGGCCTCAGGGTTGGTGGTCAATAAGAAGAGGAGTATTCCCCCCTATTAGTAGGAGGAATAGTATACCATCATTGGTATCAGTGGAAGATGTAGTGCCCTATTGTTGGTGTCAGTGGGATGAATAGTGCCTCATATCAGTGGGAGGAATTGTGCCCCAAGGCAGGGCCATCTTAGTGCAAGGGCACTGCCCAGGGGCCCCACAATAATCGTGCATTACATCATACTTGCCAACTGTCTGATTTGTGGGGACAGCCACGCTTTTATACTAAACGGTCCCGATATGGTTGTGTCCCGGGAAGCGCCCCCAGAACCTCTACTGTGCCCTCCTGATCCCAGTATTGTTCCCTCCTGATCCCCCCCTATACTGTGCCCTTCTACATCCCCCTGTACTGTGCCCTTTGTGTTGACTAGTCTTTGATTTATGGAATGTTTTCCTTTTGTAAAATTGATTTTATTGAAAGTGCTAATATGTTTATCAACTATTTATACTTTATTTCTTGAAAGTAGGTGTGCAAATTGGGGTAAGCTGGTAGGGGCCCCAGTGCATAACTTTGCCCAGAGGCCCATGATGCTATTAAGACGGCCCTGACCCAAGGGCCGGATAAAGGCTAGCAAAGGACCACATCTGAGTGAGTGAGTGAGAAACTTATATACCATATTTATCGGCGTATACCGCACACTTTTTTGCCCTGAAAATCAGGGCAAAATCGTGGGTGCGCGATATACGCAGATACCCGCTTTCCCGCGCCGAGTTTGAATACTGCGCCGGCATATACCGAGCGCAGTACACTCGTGTATATAAGGGCAGTCTCGGCTCCTCTCGCACTCACGTCCTGGACGTACAGGACGTGAGCGCGAGAGGAGCCGAACCTGCCCGACTATACACGAGTGTACTGCGCCGGCATATACCGAGCGCAGTACATTCGTGTATAGTCGGGCAGGCTCGGCTCCTCTCGCGCTCATGTCCTGGACGTACAGGACGTGAGTGCGAGAGTAGCCGAGCCTGCCCGACTATACACGAGTGTACTGCGCTCGGTATATGCCGGCGCAGTATTCAAACTCGGCGCGGGAAACAAGCGGGGAGGACGCCGCAGAAGGACGCCGGACCCGACGAGGCCGCCGATGGACGCCGCGCAAGACACCAAAACTGTAAGTACAAAAATCTTTTTTCCACAGGAATGCGGGTCCACTTTAGGGGTGCGCGCTATACGCCGGAGTGCGCAATACCCCGATAAATACGGTAGCGCAACACATGCGAACTGAATCACCTCTGGGCGCATCTGGCCCTCGGACTGCAGTTTGGAGACCCTTGGTGTACAGCAACAGACAACCACATGGATTCTACCTCTGCCAACTAAGCAGAGAATAATGACACAGAATAGCAGAATACAATGGACACAGAATAGCAGAATACAATGGACACAGAATAGCAGAATACAATGGACACAGAATAGCAGAATGCAATGGACACAGAACCAAAAGTTGAGAGAGTGAAGACCGCCTGATCTAACAAATCCCAATATTCTTTGACATACAGATGGTAGGCTCCAAAGTGATGTCCAAAGTTTGCATCATGACTATGTAGACCAGTGGTTCTCAACCTCAGTCCTCAAGTACCCCCAACAGGCCATGTTTGCAGGTTTTCCTTTATCTTGCACAGGTGCTTTAAATCAATGGCTTGGTATTTTGGACAGCTGTTTTAAGAGAAACGTCCAAAACCTGGCCTACACATGGGGGTACTTGAGGACCAAGGTTGAGAACTACTAATGTAGACAACAGGAACATACCAATCACCAAGCTTTAGTGTGTTGGGAGGCCAACAGAAGTCAATTGTAGGCGTGTGCATTTCGTTTCGTTCCAAATCGAAATTCGGACACATTTTGCAATATTCGGACATTCGGATGCATACAAATTCCCGAATTGTAATATTAACGAATTTACCGAATCCGAACGAACGTTTTCGAATCGAAAACCCGCGGACGAAATTCGATCGAACATCGAAAACAACTTCTATTCGTATCGAATTCGAAAACAAATTCGAATGAAAATTGAAAGCAAATTTAAATCAAAATCTAAAAAATATAAATCGATTTCTAAAAAAAGAATACAATAAAATAGAATATAAAATAATAAAACAATAGAATGAAAATCAAAGAATAGTAAAGAACAGAATGGAATTTATTAGAATGTAATCAAATACAATAGAATATGACCTGGCTTCTTCTATCTATCTTCCATTTTCTGAAATTCGAAATTCATATAGAATGAACTCAAATTCGAATAAAAAAATATTAGGATAGAGTAGAAAAAAATATATTTATATTTATATATATATATATATATATATATATATATATATATATATATATATATATATATATATATATATACACACTGTATGTATATATATATATATATATATATATATATATATATATATATATATATATATATATATATATATTATTCTACTCTTCTAATATTTATATATATATATTTTTAATTTTATTTCTTTTATATATATATGCGTATTATATTCAACTTAATATCATGAATTTAAATGAATATGAATTTATTGTCGCCCATTATTGGCACCTTTAGCACTAGAAAAGCTCAAGAAAAATGTAATTTAAATTCTATGTATGTCTTCACACTGGTCCGTTGCGCTTCCATTGTGGTGTTAAAAATCCTGCTTGCTGCATTTTTAGTCAGTTAAAAAAAACGCACTTGTTCCAAATGATTGTATCTTTCACAAATCTTTGTATAGATCAGTGACAGCCCGTCCAGGGGTGCTGCCCTCCTAATCCATGCAGGGTGCTGGACGCATGGGTTCCAATGTTTTTTTTTTTTCAAGCACATGATTTGAGCTGGAGGCTCTAATTGGCTTAAAAAAGGGTGGGCTCGGGGCGCAGAGCTCTGCGCCCCGAGCCCACCCAGTTGTGTGACAATAGAATTGATATTTACTATTGTCCTCCTCCCGACCAATTAGCAGGGGGGATTGGCTGAGAGGAGAAGTAACCGTATTGGCCGCCAAGGAGGAAGCCGCAGAGGAGGAGGAGATGCAGGGGAATCTGCAGTGAAGCCGCCGAGGAGGAGGAGATACAGGAAAGATCCAAACCTGCCCAGCACCTAGATGGGGTAAGTGCAGGGCTGGTGGGTCGGCAAACGTCGGGGGAGTGGTTGGACCGATCGACCAACTGACCTGGGGGGGGGGGGGGTGTAAGTTATTGGTTTGTTCAACAACTCCCCCCCCCCCCTCAAATGGACAGCAGCCACCACTGCTATGGATCTTTTATGAACCTTTTTCAAACAATGCCATCAAGGATTCAGGAAGTTCGGACGGCAGGAGGGTGCTTTAACTAGCATTAGATAAAGGGGCTTTACATTCATTAATATAGGGCAGCGAACTGAAACCACCAGGTTTGTGTACACACATTGCAAACCAAGATATTACCTTGAAAAAGGTTATATGCATACAGTAGAGCTGTAGAAGGGACCCAGCAGGTCAACCAACTACAGGCTGCCTGCAAAAAAATACAAGAAGAGGCAGATACAAGACCGGTCACCCTGTGCATAGAAAGAGGACAGCAGTGAGCGGTCTTATTTTACAGGAAGCCCCCACAATAGGGTTGCCACTTTTTCTTCAAGCCAAACCCGAACACTTTAATTTTTATTTATTTTTTATTTAGCATACACTAGTGACTAGAGGATTGTAATAAACCTGGGACACCTCTGTGCGGTCCAAAGAGAACAGTAATGTGGTGTGCATAGTGTCCCCTCACCCTCATTTTAGGCCCTGTTTTGAGCCACATTCCTGTCTAAATATATTGTGTCAGGGTATCAGGAGGACTGAAACCCGGACACGTGATTCAAACCCTGAACTGTCCAGGTGAATCCTGGACAGGAGGCAAAGTTTCACACTGGATTATTACACAGATCGTGAAGAAATACACAAAGCACATGAAGTAAGAATACACATGCCTCTTGTATTTGAACAATATTTGCTGATCCCGGAGTTCATGCTTTAATGCAATAGAGATGTGTCCACAGCTGCCTTCTATAATTTACAGCAGACTTTGTAAAACCATTCCATGCCTCTACAAGCTTTTGAGTATTTTCCATTGCGCACAATACATTTTTCAAGAAGAGAAGATAGAATGGCTCCAGGTCATGTGCACGTATCTCACCACTTGCCCCTTGTAAGCTTTCCTGCATTTACATGGCACTTAGGGCCATGGCAGACAGGCCATTCTGTGGCTGACGACACTTTGCCAGTGGCAGAATTACTGAAATTCAACTTCCATTATAATGAGTGGAAGTTGCTCCATCACTGCTTGAATTGCTGCTGAAATGCATTTGGTAGAAGGGAACAGAAACGGAGGGGCATGTTGCTGGTTTAGACAGCGGAGGAGAGACTCAATAGAGCAAAGGAAGTTGGATTTTAGGGATTTTGTTCCTGAAAAAAAAGTGTATATCTGACACAAGGCCTCGTACACACGATCGGATTTTCCGACGGGAATTGTGTGATGGCAGGCGGTTGTCGGAAAATCCGACCATTTGTATGCTCCATCGGACAATTGTTGTTGGATTTTCAGCAAGCTTTACATTTTTCCGACAACAAATGTGTGTTGTGGGATTATCCGAGTGTGTGTACACAAGTCCTTGGGCAAAAAATTCAAAGTACAAACACGCATGCTCAGAAGCAATGCAAATCATAAGACAACATTAGCAGAAGTTGCCCAAAGGGTGGCGATAAAGAGCTGAAAAACCATGTTGTTTCGTGTTTGTTGGCCGACGATTCTTTGCCATTTGTATGCAATACAAGTTCCTGGCCAGCGCCAAAGTCCTACGCTTTGTCCGATGAAAATCCGACCGTGTGTATGAGGCTTTAAGTCTTATAGCCGGATTCAGAAAGACTTACGACGGCGTATCAGTAGATACGCCGTCGTAAGTCCGAATCCGCGCCGTTGTATCTTTAAGTGTATTCTCAAAATGAGATACGCTTCTCAGTTGCTAAGATACGACTGCGTAAGTCTCCTACGCCGTCGTATCTTAGCTGCCTATTTACGCTGGCCGCTAGGGGCATGTACGTAGATTTACGCCTAGAATATGTAAATGAGCAAGATACGCGATTCAGGAACGTACGTACGCCCGTCGCAGTAAGATACAACGTTTACGTAAGACATACGCCGGCGTAAAGATAAACCACCAAAAAGATGGAGCAGCCCATGCAAGGTATGGACGACAGAACAGTCGTCGTATTTTACGTTGTTTGCGTAAGCGTACGTGAATGGGGCTGGGCGTAGGTTACGTTCACATCGAAAGCATTGAGCCAACGTCGTGACGTAGGGAGTATTTGCGACGTGATTCTGAGCATGCGCGCGTGAGCGCCGTACGAACGGCCCTCATTTACATGGGGTCACGATTCATTACCATACAACACACCCCCTACCTGCCTTTTTTGAATTAGGTGGGGTTACGCCGGGCCATTTGCGCTACGCCGACGTAACTTAGGAGACAAGTGCTTTGTGAATACAGTACTTGCCTCACTATGTTACGTCGGCGTAGTGCAAATGGGATGCGCTACGTCGACCTAAAGAAGCGCCGCTCTACTTGAATCCGGCTACTAGTGATTAAAGGATGAGTGTATTTCCAAATAAAGTACACCTTTGCCCTTTCTGTCTTAAGTTCTCAACCCTCTCCCTCTTAAAATGCATATTTACTTGTGTTGAAGGATGTAAAGAATTGGGAATTCACATTTTACAGGTAAGTATGCATCTACAGGGGGGTGAGAGCACTTTGTTTTAAGGTACACCTTAAATGTATTATTCATCAATGAACCAGTCCCTTCTTCTCTAGTTCCTGTTTTTATGAAAATGCATCTCAGTATAAGCATAGCTCCAAACTGTCCCTGATTTCGAGGGACTGCTCCAGATTTCAAGGGACTGTCCAGGATTTCGAGGGACTGTGACAGATTTCGAGGGACTGTCCCGGATTTCAAAGGGACTGTCCCTGATTTGGAGCAATGTTCCTTTGCCCCTCATTCCTCCTCATGTGTCCCTCATTTTGGCCTGATCTATATAGATGTATATAAAATGCACTTTTTATCTATCAAAAAGTGTTTTCCAGTGCTAAACATTTCATCTGATTTCTAAATTGCTGCATTTGTAAATTCCAAAAGCCAATATAAAGGAATAGTAGTGGTATAAAAAGCACTTGTGGGTTTAACCAATCTTGTTTTTTTTGCACAATTCTCCTTTAAGGGGGTGTGGCAAAGGGTGTGTCCTAGGACTGCATACTTTTGCTGATAGGTGTCCCTCATTCCCATCTCAAAAAGTTGGGAGGTATGGTATAGGTGTAACAACAGCCAGAGGAGACCATGTGCATACTGAGGGGTCTGGGAGTACAAATCCCAGTTCCAGTTGCACACTTCCAGTGCAGTAATCCAGTGTGAAACTTTGGGGTTCATTTATTAACCACCTGCTGACCAGCCGCCGTATAACAGCGGCAGGTCGGCTCGGCTGCGCGAAATCACGTAGCTATACGTCATTAGGGGCGCGCCCCTGGTGCCGACGTGCGTGCCCGGTGGGCGCGGTCACCGCCAGGCACCCGCGATCGCTCGTTACAGAGTGAGAACCGGGAGCTGTGTGTGTAAACACACAGCTCCCGGTCCTGTCAGGGGGAGAAATGACTGATCGCATGTTCATACAATGTATGAACAGCGATTTGTCATTTCCCCTAGTCAGTCCCACCCCCCTTCAGTTAGAACACACCTAGGGAACTTTATTAACCCCTTCCTCGCCCCCTAGTGTTAACCCCTTCCCTGCCAGTGGCATTTTTACAGTAATCACTGATCGCTATAAAAATGCCAATGGTCCCAAAAATGTGTCAAAAGTGTCTGAAGCCATAATGTCGCAGTACCGATAAAAATCGCTGATCGCCGTCATTACTAGTAAAAAAAAAATATTAATAAAAATACCATAAAACTATCCCCTATTTTGTAGACGGTATAATTTTTGCGCAAACCAATCAATAAACGCTTATTAGTTACTTACGAAAAATATGTAGAAGAATACGTATCGGCCTAAACTGAGAAAAAAAAAATTATATATTTTTGGGGGATATTTATTATAGCAAAAAGTAAAAAATATAATTTTTTTTAAAAAAAATTTTTTTAAAATGCCGCTCTATTTTTGTTTATAGCGCAAACAATAAAAACCGCAGAGGTGATCAAATACCACTAAAAGAAAGCTATATTTGTGGGAAAAAAAGGACGCCAATTTTGTTTGGGAGCCACGTCGCACGACTGCGCAAATGTCAGTTAAAGCGACGCAGTGCCGAATCGCAAAAAGTGGCCCGCTCGTTGACCAGCAAAATGGTCCGGGCTGAAGTGGTTAAAAGGCAAATAGACTGTGCCCTTTGCAAAGTGCAGTTGCTCCAGAGCTTAGTAAATGGGCAGAAGCTCTGCTGACGTCCATCATCCAATCATGTGCAAGCAAAAATGTAAATTAACCCCTAAGCCTCTGTGCAGAAGCTTCCTGTAAAAAAAAGACTGGTCACTGCTGATCTCTCTCCTTGTGCAGGGTGACTGGTCTTCCCTTATAGTTTTCTGCAGGCAGCCTGTAGTTAGTCATACCTCCCAACTTTTTGAGATGGGAACCTATCAGAAAAAAGTACGCAGGCATAGGACACACCCCTTGTCAAGGAGAAGGAGAATTGAATAAAAAAACAAGATTGGTTAAACCCACAAGTGTTTTTTTTTACCACTTCCATTCCTTTATATTCACTTTTGGAATTTACAAATGCAGCAATTTAGAAATCAGATGAAAGGTTTAGGGCTGGAAAACACTCTTTGATATGCATTTTATATACAATTATATAGATCAGACCAAAATGAGGGACAAATGAGGAGGAATGAGGGGCAGAGGGACTTTATTCCAAATCAGGGACAGTGCCTCGAAATCAGGGACAGTTGGGAGCTGTGGTTAGTGGACCGGCTGGGTCCCTCCCACAGCTCTACTGTCTGCAAACATAAGTCTGAAATAGCAAATACATTAAAGCAGAAGTATAGCCAAAGCTATTTTGACTATACGTTTCCTATACAGTATATCACAGAAGTGCAGTTTGTTTTGCACTCCTGTAATCCGTGTTCAGCCAACAGCAGGCTAAAGACCTCTGTTGGTTGACGTCACTGTCATGGATAAATCCGGCCACTAGATGGCGCTAGCGGCACATCGACGGGCGCTCGCAATCGCGGTAACAGCGCGCATGCATGCGCGGCAACGGCGCGCGCAGGCACGTATGGACGCCATCTTGGCGCCAAAATGGGACTATTTAAGGGTGCCGATCCCAGGGCCTCTTGCTGCTTGATCTACAGCACGTTCCTGAACCTAACCTGTTACCTATCTGTTCCTGAAGACCCGGCTTGCCTCTGACTACTCTGATCTCCGCCTGCCCTGACCTCAGCTTGTCTGACCACGTTTACGCCTGTTCCACCTACCAGTTTGCTGCCCGCCAGTTGCCAACCCGGCTTGACCCACGACTCCGCTCCTGCCTTGTCCCTGTACCCGATCCGCCCACCAGTGCATGACCCGGCCTGTCTGAACCTGCTCCTGTCTGCCTGTACTACAATACACCTCCCCCCAGCGCTGAACCCGGCCTCCAGTATCCGGCCCAGCCACCTGGCGTCCAGCCTTCCTCAGCACCGCTGACACCGCTCCGGAGTGAACAGGACTTCAGCTCTACCCAGCACCAGCGTCCCCGCTAGGCGCTTGTGCGACTCTCCACTCTCGGGTTCCCTGTTTTCTCTATCAGGGCCTCCAGAGTGAGAGGAGCAAGAGTAACCGTTCCCTGCACATCAGGCTCCACCACCAGGTGCGTAACAGTCACAGAGTCGGTCCAAGCTCTGAAAAGATCCTGACCATACTATCAGGATCCGCCCAGAAACCTGGACCGACAGCTGTCTCAGGCTTTCGACGATTCGCTGAGCCAGCCGCACCCACCCCCTCCACAGCTCAATGCTCCAGTGAGCGTTGGAGGGGCAGAGCAGAGAGCCGGTGACTGACAGCTCCCTGCTCACAGAATGCTAAGAACTGAGCGTTATTTTGTTTCTAAATCCCATACTTCTACCTAGTATTCCAAAAGTATTCCTGATGTAAGGATGGACTCCGCTGGGGGCACCTGATGTAAGAAGGGACTCTACTGGGGGCACCTGATGTAAGGATGGACTCCTTTGGGGGCACCTGATGTAAGGAGGAACTCAACTGGGGGCACCTGATGTAAGGAGGGACTCTGCTGGGGACACCTGATGTAAGGAGGGACTCTGCTGGGGGCACCTGATGTAAGGAGGGACTCTGCTGGGAATGCCTGGTGTAAGGAGGGACTTTGTTGGAAATGCCTGGTGTAAGGAGGGACTCTGCTGGGAATGCCTGGTGTAAGTAGGGACTCTGCTGGGAATGCCTGGTGTAAGGAGGGACTCTGCTGGGGGCACCTGATGTAAGGAGGGACTCTATTGGAAATGCCTGGTGTAAGGGGGACTCTGTTGGGAATGTCTGGTGTAAGGAGGGACTCTGCTGGGGGCACCTGATGTAAGGAGGGACTCTGTTGGAAATGCCTGGTGTAAGGAGGGACTCTGCTGGGAATGCCTGGTGTAAGGAGGGACTCTGCTGGGGGCACCTGATGTAAGGAGGGACTCTGCTGGGGGCACCTGATGTAAGGAGGGACTCTGCTGGGGGCACCTGATGTAAGGAGGGACTCTGCTGGGGGCACCTGATGTAAGGAAGGACTCTGCTGGGGGCACCTGATGTAAGGAGGGACTCTGCTGGGGGCACCTGATGTAAGGAGGGACTCTGCTGGGGGCACCTGATGTAAGGAGAGACTCTGTTGGGGGTACGTGATGTAAGGAGGGACTCTACTGGAAATGCCTGGTGTAAGGAGGACTCCGCTGGGAATGCCTGGTATAAGGAGGAACTCTACTGGGGACACCTGATGGCATCTGGTGGCAGGCAACGTGGCAAGTGACACACTCGGGGCTCCCACTGATTCTGCATTATAGTGGGTTGAACTATTTCATTTTATATTGCAATGTAATAATAGAATAATGTGCTTCAATCATCCCGACACCATTAATGTGGAATGGGATGTGAATGCATTTATTAACAATGCATAATTCAACTGTTTCTGGCATGTACTTTTTATATTTAATTTCACTTTTATATTGTTATATATTATATATTGTTTCATTTTTATATGTATAATATTTTTTTTTTTATATTTAATTTAACGTGTTTGAAATGCATTTTCAATGTACTGCAATTCTATAGGCTGTTGATTATGATTTTCCTTTTTATATATGTATTTGACTTATCACGTTGTTTAGATTGACCCCACAAGATGGCGCTGTCTCTTGGCACACAGCGCTTTCTATATAATTGATACATTTTTGGGAATAATCATGCGGTATACTTCTTATATTCATTTATTTGTTTCTGTGCAGTGGTGGTATGTGGTCATTGTGCTGCATTTTGTTACTACATGTATATAGGTTCTTTGCTCATCCATAGCAGTGTTATTACTACTGTGGATGAGACATCCCGCGGTAGGATTTTTGTTCAGTTTGGTTTGCTGGATTTGTTTCCTGCTGGTTGGAACGCATAATTTGTATACTTCTGGCGGGCGACGGGTCTTCTCTGATCATGGAGTCGCCTGGAACGCAATTTAGTCCCGCTGTGCACCTGTTGTCTTATCTATAAAACGCACTCCAGTTCACGTCTGGCCACGCCCCTGACGATGTCAATTCATGACGAAACGCATAGCAAATGTGCACCGTTTAGGAGATATTTACATTACATTCAGCCAGTGACGTCACTGATGCATGCGCTCTGAAGGAACGGCCAGCCGTGCCCTGTGCTGTAATCGCCAGCTCCCGCGCATATGCATGGCTGTGAGGTCATCGCGACTCCGGACAGTCACAGAGTTGGAGTCTGCGAACCCTGAAGGGAGACAGGTGAAGATGGGAGCCCGCTGCAGCTCTGAGATCTCGGCATTGGAGGGCTTCGTTTAAGGGTAAGTTTAACATAATGTGCTAGTATGTGACGCATCAGTGGCAGCTGGTGCTCAAAATAAACTGCAAAATTCTTAAAAAAAAACATAATTTGCAGCTTCACTGTGCAACCAATTGTAGCCACTGTGCCGATCAATTGCAGCAACTGTGCCCATCAATTGCAACCTCACTGTGCCCATCAATTGCAGCAACTGTGCCCATCAATTGCAACCTCACTGTGCCCATCAATTGCAACCTCACTGTGCCCATCAATTGCAACCTCACTGTGCCCATCAATTGCAGCCACTGTGCCGATCAATTGCAGCAACTGTGCCCATCAATTGCAACCTCACTGTGCCCATCAATTGCAGCCACTGTGCCGATCAATTGCAGCAACTGTGCCCATTAATTGCAACCACTATGCCCATCAATTGCAACCTCACTGAGCCCATCAATTGCAGCCACTGTGCTGATCAATTGCAGCAACTGTGCCCAATAATTGCAACCACTATGCCCATCAATTGCAGCAACTGTGCCCATTAATTGCAACCACAATGCCCATTAATTGCAACCTCACTGTGCCCATCAATTGCAGTTACTGTGCTGATCAATTGCAGCAACTGTGCCCATTAATTGCAACCACTGTGCCCATCAATTGCAACCTCACTGTCCCCATCAATTGCAACCTCACTGTCCCCATCAATTGCAACCTCACTGTCCCCATCAATTGCAACCTCACTGTCCCCATCAATTGCAACCTTACTGTGTAAATCAATTGCAACCACTGTGCCAATCAATTGCAACCACTGTGCCCATCAATTGCAACCACTGTGCCCATCAATAAGATCCACTATGCCCATTAATAGAAGCCACTGTGTTCTTTCATTGCAGCCACTGTGCCAATCAATAGCAGCCACTGTGCCCATCCATTGCAGCCACTGTGCTGATCAATTGCAGCAAATGTGCCCATTAATTGCAACCACTGTGCCCATCAATTGCAACCTCCCTGTGCCCATCAATTGCAATCTCACTGTGCCCATCAATTGCAACCTCACTATGTCAATCAATTGCAACCACTGTGCCCATCAATTGCAACCACTGTGCCCATCAATAAGAGCCACTATGCCCATCCATTGCAGCCACTGTGCCCATCAATTGCAGCAACTGTGCCCATCAATTGCAACCTCACTGTGTCCATCAATTGCAACCACTCTGCCCATTGATTGCAACCACCGTGCCAATCAATTGCAACCTTAAACCATTATTACCCTCGCCCGCCCACTCGATGTCTGACCGGCACTTACCCCATCTTGGTGGCAGGTCAGGCAGCAGGTGATGGCGGCGAGCTGTGGCATGGGCAGCGGGTCAGGCAGCAGCAAACTGTGGCATGGGCGGCAGCTCCTGTATCCTCCATGCTTCCGCTGTGCGTCGCTTCTTTCTTCCTGCTAGGCTTTTCTAACAAACCTGGGTGGGCTCATGCCAACCTATTTTGAAGCCTATTAGAGCCTATGGCTCTAATCGGATGCTTTTCAAAAAAACACCCCTGCCGCTGTAATTCAGGCACCCATCTTCCTAAAAGGGGCCGGACGCCTGAATAGGGGGTGCCCACAGCAGCCATGGATAGATTCAAGCTATGCGTGAATCTATCCATGATACGTATAGGGGGTGTAGGGTTGCTACTTTTTCTTCAAGCCAAACCTGAACACTTGGGGAGCCACAGCCCAGTCTGAATAATGTGTCTGCGTTTCAGTCCGCCTGAAACCTGGACACATGATTTAAAACCCGGACTGCTTGGGTAAATCCCGGACATGTGGCCAACCCTAAGGGGTTGGCGTGATAGAGGGGACGGCGCCTGGGCACCCTTAATGGATGAGCTGCCATTGCGATGCATAAATCTATGTCCTCAGTCACTTCCAGCAGGGGAAGGGGGGCCCTGTCAGGTAGGCTGTATGGGGTCCCCCCGTTATTTCTAACAGCAGCCTTGTTTATGAGCAAAAGAAACATGCGCTAGTAATTTTTCAAAAAGGCAGCGCCTACCTCCCATATCCTCTTCTTTTATAACACATTGAGGGGCATTTATCAAGAAAATGAGTGGCAAACGCAGATGCAAATCAGGTCGCCTGTCAGCAGATTTTATGCGTCCGGTTATACGTGTCTTTGTGGCTCCTGCAGTTATAAATCTGGACAGCCAACTACAACAGATTTGCACCGGACTGATGCAGATTTACCATTGGAAATGAGATAGAATGTGACTCAAAAATACACACAAAGGGCCAGATTCAGAAAGCCGCGCGCAAAGTTGTGGCGGCGTAACTTTTCTTATTTACGTTAAGCCGCCGCAACTTAACACGCAAGTGCTGTATTCACAAAGCACTTGCGTGTTAAGTTGCGGCGGCGTATCATAAATTGGGCGGCCTAATTCAAAATAGGCGGGTAGGGGGCGTCTCCTATTTAAATGAGGCACGTCCACGCGCCGAACGTACTGCGCATGCGCCGGCCTTAGAAAAATCCCAGTGCGCATGCTCCGAATTATGACGGTGTTTTCGACGTGAACGTAATCGATGTAAATCCCCATTCACGGACGAGTTACGCAAACAACGTAAAAATTTCCCGCGGTCACAACGTCCATACTTAACATAGGATGCGCCTGCTTTGGGCAGCTTTATCTTTACGCTGGGAAAACCCTTACGTAAACGGCGTAAAGTGACTGCGTCGGGGCCCGCGTACGTTCGTGAATTGGCGTATCTCGCTGATTTACATATTCTCTGCGTAAATCAGCGAGAACGCCCCCCAGCGGCCATTTTAAAATTGCAGTTAAGATCCGACGGTGTAATACAATTACGCCTGTCAGATCTTTGCTGCAAACCGCTTTTCTTGTTTTCTGCATACAGAAAAACAGATAAGCCGGCGCAAAGTGTGAGTTATGCCGACGTATCACTGATACGCCGGCATAACTCTTTCTGAATCTGGCCCAAAATTAGGAAGTGTTCAGCGGCAGATTCTGTCGCAGTGCTACTTGAGAGCAGCAGGGGGAGGAGTAGAAAACGCCTAATTATCATAAATCCGTCTCAAGTCTTTCTCACGGCTCCTATTTAGCATAGCCCGTCTGTGCAAAAGAATTAATAAATGCCCCCCCCCCCCATTGTTTTTTTGAATAAATGTCGCCCCCCCCCCCATTGTTTGCTGCACGCAGACAGGTCCACTTTATTGCAGTGAAGTCCTCACATTGAAGCAGAGCAGCCTCTGACACATTTAGCACAAGCCGTGGATCGCACAGAACTGGGTCATCTATTCTGCTCGGTGCAGGGTGTGTTTTCTTTTTTTTTCTATAGAATGCAGTGTTTTTCAGGATCGTATTGCCATCTCGCCCTGTTGTCCGTTGTATGATAACATTTGATACAATCCCCGTCATCCCGCTCTGGTACAATACACCACTGCATTAGGATAGTCCTTCTCCCTGTACTATTAATATCCTATCATCAGGTCCATAAATTATGGATTTATGGTAATATATTTTTTTTTGGGGGGGGGGGGTGACAGGCGGCTATGGGTCTATCCCCATTCAGCAGGGGTTTCCATGGTAACAAGCCATGCCTCATTCACATGGTTTCCACGACTACCTTTCGTCTTGTTACCTTGGTGACAAACCACTGTTCATTGATAGCATCTTTGCTGAGAACAGAACGCTCTACCCATCCTCCCCGTCTTCTCGGCATAGCGCAGAGCAACGGCAATGGGGCGGGGTAGGTGGGGGGGGAGAGACATGCAGCTTTTATGAATGACTTCGGATGTCAGACAGATACCCCCATAGAGGTGTCTGTGGCTTGCTCACAAGTTTCCTACTTAAGGTGTGAGAAGCGCGTTTCCCAATGGAAAGCCGCAGATCTGTCTGGCAGATGAACATTTCTCCTTCTTTTTTTTTTTTATCAACCGAGAGATGCTCCGGCATCTAGCAGTGAATTGCTGTGTCTATAGATGAATGAATGAATGGGCGGATTCATGGATATATGGACAAATATCTGAATGAGTGGCGATATCGAAATGAATGTGGGAGGTGATAAGTAGATGGATGGATACATGAATGAATGGCTGAATGAATGAATGGTTGCAGATGTGGATAGATGACCAAGCAGATGAACAAATTAATAGGTGGAGGAATAAATGAATGGATGGCTGTGTACAAAAACACGGGGGCCCGGATTCAGAAAGAAGATACGACGGCGTATCTCCTGATACGTCGTCGTATCTCTGAGTCCGACCGCCGTATCTATGCGCCTTATTCATAGAATCAGGTTACGCATAGATATGCTTAAGATCCGACAGGTGTAAGTGACTTAGACCGTCGGATCTTAGGCTGCAATTCCAGGCCGGCCGCTTGGTGGCGCTTCCATATCTTTTACGCGTCGAATATGCAAATGAGCATTTACACCGATTCAGAAACGAACGACCGCCTGGCGCTTTTTTTTTTATGTCGTTTGCGTTCGGCTTTTTCCGGCGGAAAGTTACCCCTGCTATAGCAGGGGTACATGCGGCGTATCCTATGTTAAGTATGGCCGTCGTTCCCGCGCCGAGTTTTGCATTTTTTACGACGTTTGCGTAAGTCGTTCGCGAATACGACCGGACATAATTTACGTTAACGTCTAAACCAATGACGTCCTTGCGACGTCATTTGGAGCAATGCACGCTGGGAAAATTTGCGGCGATGTTCGATCTAAAGATCCGCTAACCTATCTGAATCTAGCCCACAGATGGAAGGACAAATTAATGAGTGGATGAATGAATTGAAACACAGGCGGAAGGGCACATTAATGGGAGGATGAATGAATGGATGGACTTGTAGAAGGACAAATAAATTGGTGGATAAATGAATTCATGGGTGTGTAGAAGGAAACACAGAGGGAAGGACAAATTATTGGGGGATGAATGAATGGATGGACTTGTAGAAGGACAAAAAAATTGGTGGATGAATAAATTCAAAGGTGTGTAGAAGGAAACACAGAGGGAAGGACAAATTAATGAGTGGATGTATGAATGAACGGATGGACTTGTAGAAGGACAAATAAATTGGTGAATGAATGAATTCATGTGTGTGTAGAAGGAAACACAGAGGAAAGGACAAATTAATGGGAGGATGAATGAATGGATGGACTTGTAGAAAGACAAATAAATTGGTGGATGAATGAATTCATGTGTGTGTAGAAGGAAACACAGAGGGAAGGACAAATTAATGGGAGGATGAATGAATGGATGGACTTGTGGAAGAAAAAATGATTTGGTGGCTCAATGAATTCATGTGTGTGTAGAAGGAAACACAGACGGAAGGACACATTAATGGACGAATGAATGAATGGATGGACTTGTAGAAGGACAAATAAATTGGTGGATAAATGAATTCATGGGTGTGTAGAAGGAAACACAGATGGAAGGACAAATTAATGAGAGGATGAATTAATGGATGGACTTGTAGAAGGACAAATAAATTGGTGAATGAATGGATGAGTGTGTAGGACAGAAGGATACATGAATGAAGAGATGGATACAACTAAATGGGTGGATGAATGAATAGATCAGAGTGTAAACAGAAACGCAGACAGAGGGAAAAATGAATGGATGGATACAATCATGGATGGCTGTATAGAAGGACACACAGATGAAGGACAAACGCGTTGGTGGATGAAGGTATGGATGGCTGTGTAGAAAGACAAATGAATGGGAGGCTGTGTAGAAGGACACAGAAGTAGAAGGACAATGAATGGGTGGGTGTGTAGAAGGACACAGAAGTGGAAGGACAATGAATGGGTGGGTGTGTAGAAGGACACAGAAGTGGAAGGACAATGAATGTGTGGCTGTGTAGAAGGACAATGAATGGGTGGCTGTGTAGAAGGACACAGAAGTGGAAGACAATGAGTGGGTGGCTGTGTAGAAGGTCACAGAAGTGGAAGGACAATGAATGGGTGGGTGTGTAGAAGGACACAGAAGTGGAAGGACAATGAATGGGTGGGTGTGTAGAAGGACACAGAAGTGGAAGGACAATGAATGGGTGGCTGTGTAGAAGGACACATAAGTGGAAGGATAATAATGGGTGGGTGTGTAGAAGGACACAGAAGTGGAAGGACAATGAATGGGTGGGTGTGTAGAAGGACACAGAAGTGGAAGGACAATGAATGGGTGGGTGTGTAGAAGGACACAGAAGTGGAAGGACAATGAATGGGTGGCTGTGTAGAAGGACACATAAGTGGAAGGATAATAATGGGTGGGTGTGTAGAAGGACACAGAAGTGGAAGGACAATGAATGGGTGGGTGTGTAGAAGGACACAGAAGTGGAAGGACAATGAATGGGTGGGTGTGTAGAAGGACACAGAAGTGGAAGGACAATGAATGGGTGGGTGTGTAGAAGGACACAGAAGTGGAAGGACAATGAGTGGGTGGCTGTGTAGAAGGACACAGAAGTGGAAGGACAATAAATGGGTGGCTGTGTAGAAGGACACAGAAGTGGAAGGACAATGAATGGGTGGGTGTGTAGAAGGACACAGAAGTGGAAGGACAATGAATGGGTGGCTGTGTAGAAGGACACAGAAGTGGAAGGACAATGAATGGGTGGGTGTGTAGAAGGACACAGAAGTGGAAGGACAATGAATGGGTGGGTGTGTAGAAGGACACAGAAGTGGAAGGACAATGAATGGGTGGGTGTGTAGAAGGACACAGAAGTGGAAGGACAATGAGTGGGTAGGTGTGTAGAAAGACACAGAAGTGGAAGGACAATGAGTGGGTAGGTGTGTAGAAAGACACATAAGTGGAAGGATAATAATGGGTGGATGAAAAAATGGATGGGTTTGCTGAACGATGGAAGGATAAATGAAGGGGTGGATGAATGAATGGATGGGGGTATAGAATAGACGAAAGAACAAATGAATGAGTGGATAAATGAATGGACCGACATACCCACAATTCCCTGGGCACGTTTTATTCCTGCAGTCACATAAAACCAAATGATTCTATTTAAGGTGAAGCAGCAACCCTCATCTTTTATGAATATTTGATGCTCTTCTACAGCAGTTTGGTCATTGGCTTTATAAATGATATTAACGTGTGTCTATAGCCAAAACATGATTAATAGCTTTGGATGGAGTACGGAAAGATAAAAAATCACTGTTGAGTTTTTACTGCTGCCTGCTTCCTTGGTGGGGAGATTGTCTCTGTTTGTGTTGGTGACCATTGTGACCGAAACACGAAAATGCTGGTAAATCCAGATCTCTGATCGACAAATGTTTTCCGCCACCCCACTATTTCCATTTAACAGAAGTTGATCTGACAATCGACTTCTGTCGAACGGGGAAGTCCCTACATGGGGACATCCCTACATTTACAGGGGGCCTATATTGAAGTTTTCTTTTCACATATATTTTAACTTATCTATTTAATAATTCTCACACATCTCACCTAAGCGTGGCTAGATGGACACCAAGGGGTCAGTCATTGGAGGGTTTCCCCCCTGGGGGGTGCGTCTAAGCTAGAATTATTTAAATAACCTTTTTGCACAGCACTGATTTGCACAGCACTTATTCACTTTAGGAACTATAAGACAACAATAGTGGTCGTCACAACAAATTAACTGAATTTTGATACATTTTACGGCACAGCACAATTTTTTTCACATTGGCATTACCCCACAACTGGCAGCGCTACTTACCCCATTTAAACCGTCGCTACATGGAGGTCCGCTCCCTACCCAGTAGGAGCTGGGGCCTAGAGAGTAAGGCCTCGTACACACGACCAGTCCATCCAATGAAAACCGACGGAAGGACCGTTATCTTAGGTTAACCGATGAAGCTGACTGATGGTCCGTCGTGCCTACACACCATCAGTTAAAAAAACGATTGTGTCAGAACGCGGTGGCGTAAAACACAACGACGTGCTGAAAAAAACGAAGTTCAATGCTTCCAAGCATGCGTCGACTTGATTCTGAGCATGCGCGGGTTTTTAACCGATGCTTTTGCATACTAATGATCGGTTTTGACCTATCGGTTAGGCGTCCATCGGTTCAATTTTAAAACAAGTTCTTATTTTTTTGACCGAAGGTTAAATAACCTATGGGGCCTACACACGATCGGTGTGTACTGATGAAAACGGTCCTTCAGACCGTTCTCCTCTGGCGATCCTATCGTGTGTGCGAGGCCTTAGAATTGACAGCCTGTGAGGTGGGCAGAAGCGGCGACGGGCAAGAGAGTCACTGATTGCCGTCATTACTAGTTAAAAAAAAATATGTCCCCGGATTTAATTTTATAAATCTGGTCACCTTGATCTACCCCCACCCCGTAGGCCAGAGCATGTCTATGACAGTCAGTGGGTCTTGTGGATGCCTGGGCACAGAGGCGTATCTAGTGAAAATAGCGCCTATGACAAGCACTATAACTGCGCCCTCTGTCGAAAAATTTGAAACCCATCTTTCAGATAACCTTAACAAAAAAACAACTAACAAAACTAGTGATATTTATCATCCCTTGTGATACCTTGGGTAGTGACATATCCTCTTTATGGAGAAATCTGGGGTTTATTAGATCCCTCCTCTGCCCTCCAAGGCCAGGTGAATGCAGAACCAATACTGGAAGTGATGAAATCTTCATTACTTAAGGCCTCAGTTTTCACAGAGGAGAGGGAGAAACTGATGTTCCTCCTTCTTTGTGCGCTGCCAATCCGACCAGATGGAATGGGAGAGCCTGGGAGAACAAGGGAGGGCTGTGGCTGAACACAGCAAGGATAGCGCTGCCATTGTCCATTAGCAAAGGTGCTGAAAAGGAGATCCTGCCTATGCTCGGGAGGAGGGAAGAAGAGACCCTCAGACCCTGGTAAGTGCTTTGATGCCCAGCCACTCAACAGTGCCCCCTTCGTATGGCGCCCATGGCACTTGCCATGGCTGCCATACCCTAGATACGCCACTGCCTGGGCATCACCCAGACAGGAAGCGTGTCTGCCCTTCAATTAAAAAAAAAATATGTCCCCGGATTTCATTTTATAAATCTGGTCACCTTAATCTACCCCCCCACCCCATAGGCCAGAGCATGTCTATGACAGTCAGTGGGTCTTGTGGATGCCTGGGCATCACCCAGACAGGAAGCGTGCCTGCCCTTCAATTCAAATTCAGAGGCACACGGTGTGATGGGAAGGGGAGCAAATTAAAGATCAGGATAGTTGGTTTTTACCAAACACCAGAAACAGAAGTATATAGGACAGAAACAGACAAGGCTGGAGTTCTGCTTTGATTGCTCCACGTGATTATGAGGCCCCGTACACACGACAGAGGAACTCGACGTGCTTGGCACGTCGAGTTCCTCGTCGAGTTTTGGGATGAAGCCGCCGAGGAGCTCGGCGGGCCGGCTTCTCCCATAGAAGAACGAGGACAACGAGAAAATAGAGAACATGTTCTCTATTTTCTCGTCGAGTTCCTCGGCGGCTCCATCGAGCCAAAACTGTACAGACGACAGAGATTCTCGGCAGAATCCGGGTTTTGACCGAGTTTCTCGGCGAATTCTGCCGAGAATCTCTGTCGTGTGTACGAGGCCTGTCTGTTGCAGGCAAGTGGACCTCGTAAATAGTATTTGGCTTTGGAAATTATAATAGGGCTACGTTATGTCACCCGTTATGATGTAAACAGCATATAGTGCAGTTCTTCTTTAATAAAAGTGTGTTGAGTTTGTCACAATGTGGAAAGTCCAATCTGCTAGAGTGAGAAGATAGAATGAATTCCCAGGTGGACTGACTTCCCAGAATGCCACTGCTGGGACAACACAATGAGGACAGTTATTTAAAGCCTGAACTAGTTACAGCACTGCAGAGATGTACTGTGATCCACAAACCTGCCAAGACAAATGATACAGGCCGTGTCTGGCTCCTTTCCAGAATAATATACATCCAGTCCTATATAGGCGAGACCCATGTAGTTCATCTCGTTCAGAAGGAAATTATAGTAAATGGCTAATATATATATCACAGTGCCTTGCGAAAGTATTCGGCCCCCTTGAACTTTGCGACCTTTTGCCACATTTCAGGCTTCAAACATAAAGATATAAAACTGTAATTTTTTTTGAAGAACCAACAACAAGTGGGACACAATCATGAAGTGGAACGAAATTTATTGGATATTTCAAACTCTTTTAACAAATAAAAAACTGAAAAATTGGGCGTGCAAAATTATTCAGCCCCCTTAAGTTAATACTTTGTAGCGCCACCTTTTGCTGCGATTATAGCTGTAAGTCGCTTGGGGTATGTCTCTATCAGTTTTGCACATCGAGAGACTGAAATTTTTGCCCATTCCTCCTTGCAAAACCGCTCGAGCTCAGTGAGGTTGGATGGAGAGCGTTTGTGAACAGCGGTTTTCAGTTCTTTCCACAGATTCTCGATTGGATACAGGTCTGGACTTTGACTTGGCCATTCTAACACCTGGATATGTTTATTTTTGAACCATTCCATTGTAGGTTTTGCTTTATGTTTTGGATCATTGTCTTGTTGGAAGACAAATCTCCGTCCCAGTCTCGGGTCTTTTGCAGACTCCATCAGGTTTTCTTCCAGAATGGTCCTGTATTTGGCTCCATCCATCTTCCCATCAATTGTATCCATCTTCCCTATCCCTGCTGAAGAAAAGCAGGCCCAAACCATGATGCTGCCACCACCACGTTTCACAGTGGGGATGGTGTGTTCAGGGTGATGAGCTGTGTTGCTTTTACGCCAAACATAACGCTTTGCATTGTTGACAAAAAGTTGGATTTTGGTTTCATCTGACCAGAGCACCTTCTTCCACATGTTTGGTGTGTCTCCCAGGTGGCTTGTGGCAAACTTTAAACAACACTTTTTATGGATATCTTTAAGAAATGGCTTTCTTCTTGCCACTCTTCCATAAAGGCCAGATTTGTGCAGTATACAGGGACTGATTGTTGTCCTATGGACAGAGTCTCCCACCTCAGCTGTAGATCTCTGCAGTTCATCCAGAGTGATCATGGGCCTCTTGGCTGCATCTCTGATCAGTCTTCTCCTTGTATGAGCTGAAAGTTTAGAGGGACGGCCAGGTAGATTTGCAGTGGTCTGATACTCCTTCCATTTCAATATTATCGCTTGCACAGTACTCCTTGGGATGTTTAAAGCTTGGGAAATCTTTTTGTATCCACATCCGGCTTTAATCTGCTCCACAACAGTATCTCGGACCTGCCTGGTGTGTTCCTTGTTTTTCATGATGCTCTCTGCGCTTTAAACAGACCTTTGAGACTATCACAGTGCAGGTGCATTTATACAGAGACTTGATTACACACAGGTGGATTCTATTTATCATCATTAGTCATTTAGGTCAACATTGGATCATTCAGAGATCCTCACTGAACTTCTGGAGAGAGTTTGCTGCACTGAAAGTAAAGGGGCTGAATAAGTTTGCACGCCCAATTTTTCAGTTTTTATTCGTTAAAAAAGTTTGAAACATCCAATAAATTTCGTTCCACTTCATGATTGTGTCCCACTTGTTGTTGATTCTTCAAAAAAAATTACAGTTTTATGTCTTTATGTTTGAAACCTGAAATGTGGCAAAAGGTCGCAAAGTTCAAGGGGGCAAAATACTTTCGCAAGGCACTGTATATATATATATATATATATATATATATATATATATATATATACCATATATATCTCTTACAGGCTGGTTTATGTAAAAACTTTTAAAGGTCTACTCCATCAAATATGGAAAGTGAAGCTTTGAAATGTAGGCGGGAACACGGACCCGCCCAGCGCTTATGCATTTCGACTAGACACAGTTCACCTGTTAACCCACTAACATCTCATATGTCTCAGTAAACTCAGTGCAAGATCTCCCGGTCCTAGTTCCTGGCTCTGCTCCTGCCCACCCTGGAATTTGGGGTTTTCTTGGATCACTTCAGTTTGCCACCACTCTTCCTATTCCTAATAAAAATCGAATTCAAAATACAAGGACCTTTCATATTGGCCATGACAGGTGTACAGAGTTTATAACTCACAAAGATCTCACAAAAGACGTGTCTAACCACTAGGCAGGTTACTTTTTCACCATCTACCCAAAGCTGAAATACCAGTTTTAGGGATCGAAGAAGAAAACACTGCCGGCACTGTTGGGGCACAGGAAATGTATATCTTGTCCACTTGCAACTTCAGACTTTTCTGATGGCTAAAAACAGATGAGTGATTTTGACTCGCAGCAAGGAAAGAGATTATATTATCATAGAATTCTGACATTTTTCTGACACTGCACAGACACTACTATGAGAAATTGCCAATGGCTACCGAGGAATTCCAGAGGCTCAGGATTCAGTGTAAAGAGAAAACAGGAAACAGACGCCTCTTAAAGCGGGGGTTCCGCGGGAATACGTTTTTTTTTTTTTTTAGGCTAGGTTCACACCACGATTTTACCATCCGATAAACGGACCGTTAAATCGGATGGAATCGTATGTGACAAAATCGTATGTAATCGTATGTCAAAATTTTCACTAAAAAATCGGATCCTGATTTTAAATAATGTCTGGGAAAAAGAAGATTTTTGAAGTTATGGATATTCAGGGGAACCCCGCCGGCAATTTAAAACAAAAATGATGTGCGGTTCCCCCTAAATATCCATAACCAGACCCTTCAGGTCTGGTATGGATATTCAGGGGAACCCCGCCGTCAATTTAAAACAAAAATGACGTGCGGTTCCCCCTAAATATCCATAACCAGACCCGTTATCCGAGCACGTTGACCTGGCCGGCCGCAGAAAAGAGGGGGGGACAGAGTGCGGCCCCCCCTCTCTCCTGAACCGCGCCAGGCCACATGACCTCAACATGGGGAGGATGTCCCCATGTTGATGGGGACAAGGGTCTCATCCCCACAACCCTTGCCCGGTGGTTGTGGGGGTATGCGGGCGGGAGGTTTATCAGAATCTGGAAGACCCCTTTAACAAAGGGGACCCCCAGATCCTGACCCCCCCCGTGTGAAATGGTAATGGGGTACACTGTACCTCTACCATTTCACGAAGGAAGTGTAAAGTATTGTAAAAAAACACACTGACACCAAAGAATAAAGTCCTTTATTAAAAAAAAAAAAAACATCCAGCGGTGACAAATCCACTCGTTCCCGGCTTCCTGCGTTGTCCTGATCCAGCGACGGGTGCGGGTGATCTCCCGCGATGAAAAGATCCAGCGTCGGGTGATCTCCGCTCCGGCGATGAGAAGATCCATCCATCCGGCACAGCAGCATCCCGGACCTCCTCTCACCGCTGGGCACAGCCCAGCGAATGAGCGGCTGAAGCTGTGACATTTCTTATATAGAGGAGGCAGAGCCACCCGTCACGTGACCCCGCCCCCTCTGACATACCTCTGCTACGTCACTGGGGAAGACCTTTCCTCTTCTTGGTCTTCCCCAGTGACGTAGCAGAGGTACGTCAGAGGGGGCGGGGTCACGTCACGGGTGGCTCTGCCTCCTCTATATAAGAAATGTCACAGCTTCAGCCGCTCATTCGCTGGGCTGTGCCCAGCGGTGAGAGGAGGTCCGGGATGCTGCTGCGCCGGATGGATGGATCTTCTCATCGCGGGAGCGGAGATCACCGGACGCTGGATCTTCTCATCGCGGGAGATCACCCGCACCCGTCGCTGGATCAGGACAACGCAGGAAGCCGGGAAAGAGTGGATTTTTCAGCGCTGGAGTTTGGTTTTTTTTTTTAATAAAGGACTTTATTCTTTTGTGTCAGTGTGTTTTTTTTACAATACTTTTTACTTCCTTCGTGAAATGGTAGAGGTACAGTGTACCCCATTACCATTTCACACAGGGGGGGTCAGGATCTGGGGGTCCCCTTTGTTAAAGGGGTCTTCCAGATTCTGATAAACCTCCCGCCCGCATACCCCCACAACCACCGGGCAAGGGTTGTGGGGATGAGACCCTTGTCCCCATCAACATGGGGACATCCTCCCCATGTTGAGGGCATGTGGCCTGGTGCGGTTCAGGAGAGAGGGGGGGCCGCACTCTGTCCCCCCCTCTTTTCTGCGGCCGGCCAGGTCAACGTGCTCGGATAACGGGTCTGGTTATGGATATTTAGGGGGAACCGCACGTCATTTTTGTTTTAAATTGACGGCGGGGTTCCCCTGAATATCCATACCAGACCTAAAGGGTCTGGTTATTGAATTTGCGGGGACCTCCGTTCGGGTTCGCTCAACCCTAGTAATAAAAAATCGGGTACGATTTATCGCACAGTCATCCGATTTAGTACGATTTACATTGACCACAATATAAAAAAAAAACGGACACGATTGTAATACGATTTCAAATCAGGACCAAAAATCGTGGGCAGACACGTTTTTTGATACGATTTTAAATCGTATCAAATCGTATGCGGATCAAATCGGATGCACTTGGGGACCTAAATTAATGAATGGCAGTGAATGGATCCGTTTTGCCATACAGATTTGTACGATTTTAAAGCTAAAATCGTGAGTAAAAAACGGATGACAAAATCGTGGTGTGAATGCACCCTTACTCAGTTAATATGGTACTCACGTGTCCTTATTTCATAGCCCCCCGCAATGTCATTCTGCCGCAAAAGTGAATTTTTAAAAATAATTGATGGACGCTTCCATCTTGCTTGTGGGCACTCTGAAGCCCACAAGCAAATTCTTCTGGGATGCGGTGAATGAATTAGAGCCGCCTTCGTCACGTGACCAGCTGCATAAGTCACGCCACGATCAAAATCACGCGAGATTTGCTCAATGTGCCGTCTGAATCGTGTCCTGGGAAGCCTGATGCTGAGCTCCCAGGAGACATTGCTAAATCGTTCCAAGAAGCACTGCGGCGCAGAGAGACCAAGGGACACGCCCCCTCCCGCGGTAGGAGAACCAGGAAGTGAGAGATAGACAATGCATATACAAGGTTTGTGATTGATATGGGAAAAAATAGATCGTGATTAGTTGATATACACACCAAGATGGTCCGATTAAACATTAGATGTGATTTAGGGTGAACCTCCGCTTTAAGTAAGACTGTTTGGGCCAGATCCACAGACAAAGTACGCCGGCGTATCTACTGATACGCCGGAGTACTTTCAAAATTCCCGCGTCGTATCGTTGTTTTGAATCCTCAAAACAAGATACGACGGCTTCTGGGTTAGATCCGACAGGTGTACGTCTTCGTACGCCTTTGAATCTAAGATGCAATACTTCGGCGTCCGCTGGGTGGCGTTATCCGTGTTGGGTATGCAAATTAGCAATTTACGACGATCCACGAACGTACGCGCGGCCGTCGCATTTTCTAACTCGTCTGTAGTCGGCTTTTTCCGGTGTATAGTTAAAGCTGGTGTTTTGCGGCGTATAGATAGAATTGCCATGTTAAGTATGGCCGTCGTTCCCGCGTCGAAATTTGAATTTTTCTTTTTTTTGCGTAAGTCGTCCGTGAATAGGGATGGACGTAACTCACGTCTAAGTTCAAAAAATGATGTCGTTGCGACGTCATTTCACGCAAAGCACGGCGGGAAATTTCTGGACGACGCATGCGCATTTCATTCGGCGCGGGGACGCGCTTCATTTAAATGAAACCCGCCCCCAAACCGCCCAATTTGAAATCCGCCGCCAGAAATACACTACGCCGCCGTAACTTACGGCGCAAAATCGCTGAGTATTCGAAAATGCGCCAGGTAAGGTATGGCGGCGTAGCGTATCTCTGATACGCTGCGCGGAACTAAATGTATGTGGATCTGGCCCTTTGTGTTTTAGACAAGCGTATTAAAAGACTCATATTTATAGTATCTTTAAACAGGCACAGTAGAGTCCAGTGAACCTCTCTCTCCGTCTCAGCTGTCAGCGGTGGTTTTCTCCTGTGGCTCCATGTACGGCCAGCGTCCTGACCAGCAGGAATCTTTTGGCGTTCAGGCGGGATCCAGAGTGAGGCCTGAAACGCAGCTGGTGAATCACAGGAGAGGGCTGGAGCGCAGCGTCTACGGGATTATGTTTACGGACGTGATTGCGACGTGTTTCAGAGCGTGCGCGCTGGGGATAAGTATGTGGTGCACTCTCCTTTGTCTAACTTGACAAAGGCGCGTTCCGGGCCTCGCTCTGGATCCCACCTGAACGCCGAAAGATTCCTGCTGGTCAGGCGTCTGTTTCCTGTTTTCTCTTTACATGTTTGGAGTGTGCTTCAACTCCCTCTGCAAGTCTGCCCTGCTATTTACAGACTGGTTTCTCACACAGAGCAAGAAAGCTCAAAGGACTCTTGCATGGACTTTTATCGCATTTTATATACTATAACCTGTGCCATTATCCCCTGTAGTCCAGGACTCAGTGTGCACGGGACGGGGCTGACCCTTTTTCATCCAGTTAAAAATTGCTCTCTGTGTGCACCACAAAGGATATACCCTGTTTCCCCAAAAATAAGACATACCCTGAAAATAAGACCTAGCGTTATTTTCCAGGAGGGATGCAATATAAACCCTACCCCGAAAATAAGCCCTAGTTAAAAATGCTTGTAAAATCCTGTAATCCACTTTATTACAGTAGTATATGATGTACAATGTGTGTGTTTCTGTAATATAATTACGGGGAAGAGAGCTCCGGCGGGTCACAGAAGCGCAGAATGGCGCTATAACAAAGGTATTTGGCACAATTGTATTACAGGAACACGCACATTGTACATTATATAATACTGTAATAGAGTGGATTGTAGGATTTTACAATCATTTTAACTCAGATCACACTGGGAATTCCTGGCAGGCAGGGAGGGAGAGGGGAGAGAAGACAGCACATTACATGGTAAGACCTACCCCGAAAATAAGCCCTACTGTGTCTTTTGTTGGCATAATTAATATAAGACCCGGGCTTATTTTCGGGGAAACACGGTAGCAGCTATGATTGACACCCGCTGTAAGCCAAGGGGATGTGTCTAGAACAGTAAGTGGGTCTTGTGGGTGAACTACACACTTCACTCAAGTGTGCCATCTGCAATGCCCTTCAATGAAAATTCTGTGCCTTCCAACTGTGCAACTGTGATCCTGCATACATATCATGTCACATGGGTTTCCCGAAGCCTGTGGTGTTGACAAGGACAGCAGGTAAGTGTTTAGGAATGGGGCGTAACACATGGACCGAGTTTTTTTTTTTTTTACCTTAATTTTGTGAATTTATTATGGTAAAAAACATTAGGGGCTATTTATGGGCTTTCAAGTCTTCCTCCCATCTAGCCACATAGGCGTGAACAGTTGAAGAGGCAACCGATTGAGTTGGGAGTATACTAGGTAGATAAGCTTATAGACTTTAAGGGCCTAGTCACGCTTGTCCATTTTACAGCAGCACATCCTGCAGCTTACAATGCAGGAGAGCCAGCCAGGAGTCTTTGGTAAGCCGAACACCTAACAACTAATATACATAGTAGCGAAAAGACTGTAGACTAGAAGCGACCCAGCTTTGGGCAGGTCCACCAAATATGGAGAACATATCTAAGGGTTTGGCATCCTCGAAAGCAAAGTCCAGTTTTTCCGGGGATCGTGTGAGCTAATCTGGCAGGGACCATGTACCACCTGTCTATCACTTTATAAGCCGATTCAGGATAGTAATGTTAATTGTACAGGAAATAATAGAGGATCTAATGGCCTGCCAATCTAGGGGCTATTTATGGGCCTTCAAGTCTTCCTCCCATCTTGTCACATAGGCGTGAACAGTAGAAGAGAGCACCTGATTAAGTTGGGAATATACTAGGGAGATAAGCTTATATAGCCGGATTCAGGTAGAGCGGCGTATCTTAGATCGGCGTAGCGCATCTCATTTGCGGTACGCCGACGTAACATAGAGAGGCAAGTACAGTGTTCTCAAAGCACTTGCTCCGTAAGTTACGTTGGTGTAGCGTAAATGGGCCGGCGTAAGCCCGCCTAATTCAAATTAGGAAGGTAGTGGGCGTGTTGTATTAAAATGAACCGTGACCCCATGTAAATGAATGGCCGAACAAACGGCGCATGCGCGCGCATGCTCAGAATCACGTCGCATATACTCCCTAAGATACGACGGCTCAATGTGTACGACGTGAACGTAACCTACGCCCAGCCCCATTCACGTATGACTTACGTAAACAACGTAAAATCCGACGGCAGTTCCGACGTCCATACCCTAACATGACTTAGACCAGCTATTTGGTGGTTTATTTTTACGCCGGACGTACGCCTTATGTAAACGACGTAGCTTACTGCGACGGGCGCAAGTACGTTCGTGAATCGGCGTATCTCGCTCATTTACATATTCGACGCATAAATCAATGGAAGCGCCCCTAGCGGCCAGCGTAAATATGCACCCAAGATACGACGGCGTAGGAGACTTACGTCGGTCGTAGGAAGCCAAAATTCAGGCGTATCTTGTACTGTGAATTAGGCGCATAGATACGACGGCGAATCCGTGGACTTTTGCGGCGTATCATTAGATACGTCAGCGTAAGTCTTTGTGAATCCGGGCCATAGACTTTAAGGGCCTAGTCACACTTGTTCATTTTAATGCAGCAAAAGCTGAACACCAACTTATGTACATAGTAGCAAAAAAAAAAACTAGACTAAAAGCAGCCCAGCATTGGGCAGGTCCCCCAAATATGGAGGACATATTTAGTGGTTTGGCACCCTCGAAAGCAAAGTCTTGTGTGTCCGGGGATCGTGTGAGCTAATCTGGCAGAGACCATGTAGGTCATCACTTTATAAGCCGATTCAGTATAGTAATGTTAATTGTACAGGAAATAATAGAGGATCAAATGGCCTGCCAATCTAGGGGCTATTTATGGGCTTTCATCTAGCCACATAGGCGTTACCAGTAAAAGAGGGCAGCCCATTAAGTTGGGAGTATACTAGGGAGATAAGCTTATAGACTTTAAGGTTCTAGTCATGCTTGTCCATTTTGATGCAGCAAAACCTGCAGCTTACAATGCAAGGGGGCCTGCCAATCTAGGGGCTATTTATGGGCTTTTAAGTCTTCCTCCCATCTAGCCACATAGGTGTGGAAAGTAGAAGAGGGCAGCCCATTGAGTTGGGAGTATACTAGGGAGATAAGTCTGTGACAGGTGTGTAGGTACAGGTGTGTTGAAAAATGGTTAGTGGGGTTGGACGATCTTTTTCCCAGGAACTAGTTATCCCGTGCCTAATTTGCATGTAGCGGAAAATCTTGGATGCGGGAGCTTTGAAACGGTATCGAATAGCTTGCCACAAGAGAATGGAACCTTTTTCCAAAAAGGAGAAGGCAGAGAAGGTCCACCAACAGAAAGCTATGGGGAAGTCAAGACCCGGCTGAAAGAGAGGGTTACCTGTGAGGGGGAGATATGGGGAAATTAGAGTACTTTAGTATTTGACACCATTCCAAACTCTTATACACCGTATACACGGTCGGAATTTCCGTCAAGAAAAGTTTGATGTGAGCTTTTGGTTGGAAATTCCAATGACTCCACCTGCTGTCAAACATCCAATGACGCGAGCACCAGGGGGCGGGGCCGAGTCTGGCATTCTGTGTCTATAGACGCAAATGCTGGACTTGCGAGCGTGCTTCCGCAAGGTAACCCCCCAGGGAGAACGCTACTCCAAAGGGGTAACCGATGCGAGGAGGAGCCACAAGAGCCGCCTCAGGACCCCAAAAGTTGAGGATCGGGGCCACTCTGTGCAAAACAAACTGCACAGTGGTGCAGTGAGTAGCACTTTCGCCTAGCAGCAAAAGGGTCGCTGGTTCGAATCCCGACCACAACACCATCTGCCTGGAGTTTGCATGTTCTCCCTGTGCATGCGTGGGTTTCCTCCGGGTACTCCGGTTTCCTCCCACACTCCAAAGACATGCTGGTAGGTAAATTGGATCTTGTCCAAATTGGCCCAGTATATATATATATATATATGTATATATGTGTGTATGACTGTGTGTCCCAAGCGTGTCACGATCCTACGGGGTAAAAATGACAGCACCAGCCAAGCAGACTCTGGCTGGAAAAAGCGCCCAGAGGCGATTCAGTTCGCATGAGTTGCGCTATACAAGTCATTCATTCATTCATTCATTCACAGTGGAGGTAAATATAATGGGCTAGATTCAGGTAGGGCCGCCCAATCTAGCGGCGGCGCAGCGTATCGTATTTACGCTACGCCGCCGCAACTTACAGGAGCAAGTGCAGTATTTACAAAGCACTTGCTCCGTAAGTTGCGGCGGCGTAGCGTAAATGGGGCCGGCGTTAGCGCGCGTAATTCAAATGTGTAAGGGGGGGCGTGTTTTATGCTAATGTGTGTTGACCTGACGTGATTGACGTTTTGTACGAACGGCGCATTCGCCGTCCATGAACATATCCCAGTGTGCATTGCTCCAAATGACGTCGCAAGGACGTCATTGGTTTCGACTTGAACGTAAATTACGTCCAGCCCTATTCGCGAACGACTTACGCAAACGAAGTAAAAAATTCAAAAATCTAGGCGGGAACGACGTCCATACTTAACATTGAGTGCGCCTCATAGAAGCAGGCACAACGTTACGCCAAAAAAGCCTTACGCAAATGACGTAAAAAACGAACGCCGGGCGCATGTACGTTTGTGAATCGACGTAACTAGGTAATTTGCATATTCTACGCCAAAAACAACGGAAGCGCCACCTAGCGGCCAGCGTGAGAATGCACCCTAAGATACGACGGCGTAATAGAATTACGCCAGTCGGATCTTAGGCTAATGTCGGCGTATCTTGCTTTCTGAATACAGAAAGTAGATACGCCGGCGCAGCTTTAAATTTACGCGGCGTATCTATGGATACGCCGGCGTAATTCTTTGCTGAATCTAGCCCATTATGTTTGTTATTTTTTTAAAACAAGGATTTAAAAACCCTAGTAAAAAAAAATTACAATGGTAAATTCCGATCGTCTGTAGCAATTCCGACGTGCAAAATTCCGACCCATGCTCGGAAACAATTCGACGCATGCTCGGAAGCATTGAACTTAATTTTCTCGGCTCGTCGTAGTGTTGTATGTCACCGCGTTCTTGACGGTCGAAAGTTCCGAGAACTTTTGTGTGACCGTGTGTATGCAAGCCAAGCTTGAGCGGAATTCCGTCGGAAAAAAACATCCAAGGGTTTTCCGACGGAAAATCCGATCGTGTGTACGCAGCATAACACTTTAAAATAGAGGTGCATATAACATCCACATTCAGGGTATCCACACAGTAAACTGGCCTCATAGAGATAAGACACGCATCACAGTGTGAGCGATGCTTTATGCATTTTATTCCCAATGAAAGGGACAATCAACACACAGATGGCAGCTGTGAGTGTGGCGCCAGCCGTAAGGTAGAAATGTAAAAAAACATTTAGTGTTTTAAAATGACTGCAATACAAGCTTTGTCCAACTTACTATTAGTACAATACAACTAGAGGCAATACATGTTCTTTTCTATACAGTGATATCACAGGCAATGGAAAATGTCTGGGCAACCCTCCCTAACATTGCTGCTGGTGTTCTGGGAACAGTGGTTGCTGAGCCAGGTGAAAATGAAGTATTCCTCGGGGGTCAAATGACAATTTTCCAGGGGTCACTAAATCCTGGGCTGTTCCTGAAGCCAACAGCACTCTCAGCCTTTTCACAGCCATCCAGCAGGGCTGTGCCTGGAGCCTGTGGCCACCCAGCTGGGCTGCTCCTGGAGCCCTTGCCCGCCCATTCAGTTCATGGCATGGCTCTGGGGCAGAGACTTCTAGGCCAGCTGACTGGTGAGAAATGTGAAGTGGGAGGGGCTGGAGGAGACCCTATTTCCTGATTTTGCCATAGGTGTCACCAGGGCTGCTGTTAGAAATCACGGGGCCCCGTACAGCCTACCTGGCAGGGCCCCCCTTAAATATATCAAAACAAGATTTTCAATATACTAAAATCATTCTTAGCGGACACAAAGATAACAGAGAAGCTGTGTGAATTAGCCCTTTTTTGAAACAGTTTTTTACATTTTGAAAAAAAAAAACATTTTATAATTAAAAAAAAAAATGTTTAACTGTTTTAAAATTATTTTATTTAAAATTTTTGTGAAATTATTATTTTTTTTTTTACAATTTTTATTTTTCCAAGAATTTTAATGATTTTTACAATGGATTAAAACAACACAGGATTACAATTTTTTTTTTTTTATGCAGCGAGGCAACAGCGAGGCACAATATGACAAATATGGTGTCCCTCCGCTGTGTGCATAGCATTAAATTGTGCCCAAGAAATGATATCCCCCGTCGAAAAAAGGCTCCTACGATGTGCACATGCGCTATGGTGACGTTACTCCAGCTAATCGGCAACTCAGCTGGAGTGCTCTTTCGTTCTGCGCACGCGTGGGCACTTTTCGACGGCGCACACATACCGACAGAACACCGTCTGACGCCACCAGATGTCAGATTGTGCCTCACTGTAACAGCGAGGCACAAAATTACAAATACGGTGTCCCTCCACTGTGTGCATAGCATTAAACTAAGCCAGAGAAATGGTATCCCCCGTCGAAAAAAGGCTCCTACGATGTGCAAATGCGCTATGGTGACGTCACTCCAGCTAATCGGCAACGCAGCTGGAGTGCTCTTCCGTTCTGCGCATGCGCGGGCACTTTTCGACGGCACGCACATACCGACAGAACACCGTCCGACTACATCAGATGCCAGACTGTGCCCAAGAAATGGTATCTCCCGTCGAAAAAAGGCTCCTACGATGTGCACATGCGCTATGGTGACGTCACTCCAGCTAATTGGCAACTCAGCTGGAGTGCTCTTCCGTTCTGCACATGCGCGGGCACTTTTCGACGGCACGCACATACCGACAGAACACCGTCCGACTACATCAGATGCCAGACTGTGCCCAAGAAATGATATCTCCCATAGAAAAAAGGCTCCTACGATGTGCACGTGCGCTATGGTGACAACACTCCAGCTAATCAGCAACTCAGCTGGAGTGCTCTTCCGTTCTGCACATGCGTGGGCACTTTTCGACGGCGCACACATACCGACAGAACACCGTCGGACGCCACCAGATGTCAGATTGTGCCTCACTGTAACAGCGAGGCACAAAATGACAAATACGGTGTCCCTCCACTGTGTGCATAGCATTAAACTGTGCCAGAGAAATGGTGATGTCACTCCAGCTAATCAGCAACTCAGCTGGAGTGCTCTTCCGTTCTGCACATGCGCGGGCACTTTTCGACGGCACGCACATATCGACAGAACACTGTCAGACACCACCAGCGGTGACTGGCTACCGACCTGAAACTTGGGCGACCCCTCTGTTGATACTACTAGATATGCACATTCTTATGGAACCCATGTGAGTGTTCATTTGGCTGGGGGGAGTTATGCTTGGAGTTCAGCTTTAATGATTCTTTACGGCCCTTATACACTGCTTTCTGTAAGGATCCCAAAGAACAGTATGGTTGGATACCCTTTTTTTGGACCTACAACAACATATATATTTTCTTGGATATATATATTTTCTTAACAGATAACACAGTAACATATTTACAATTACATCACTTTTCCAAAAAGCAGAAAACGGCGTCTTTGCAGAACATTTACAAAAGCGCATTGACCATGAACAGTATATGTTTGTCCTCGTAGCTTCTAATAACAGAGAAAGAGCCCTTACCCTGTCAGCACGACCACAAAATCCATCATATTCCAGCCATTGCGTAAGTAGGATCCTTTGTGAAATGCAAACCCCAAGGCAATGATTTTAATTCCAGTTTCAAAGCAGAAGATTCCAATGAAATACGGTTCAGTATCATCCTGAGGAAAGAAGGTCATGGTAAGAGTCTTATTTCAAAAAATCCTTTGTGTATACATGGTTTTATTTCATAACAATGCAAAGGGTAGCGTTGTGCATTTACTCATACCAGCCAATACAAATCCAGGTCCCGGCAATGCAGAGCGGTGACACTGAAAAGAATCCGTTTCTGATTGGTCGCACTGGGTTGCTGCACACCCTTGAATTCATTTTGCAAAGCCCATAGGTGTGCGCAAGCCTATCGCATTAGGGTGTGAACCCCAAAGCTCAAACACACACTACCGATCACTCACGATCTTCATTCAGAAAGGGAAGGGGCCAGTAAATTACATATTTACTGGCCCCTTCCCCCACTCATTCTTAAAGCGGTGGTTCACCGTTAAAAACAAGTTTCTACCATTAAATCCAGCATACTAGCGTCAGCTACAGTATGCCTTTATTTATTTATTTTTTCGCCGTACTCACAGTTTAATCCCGTAGTTAAAGTGGTGGTTCACCCTAAAAACTACTTTTTCTTATTCCACTGCTCCCCCACATTACAATCCGATTAAGGCTCTTATTATTTTTTTCATGCTGTACATACCTTAGTACAGCATATTCACCCGTGCATCCGGGTTGCGAGTCCCGCGGGAGTGGGCGTTCCTCACATGTGTGTGATTGACGTTTTGCCCAAAAACGAGCTCCCCCCCCGTCGCGTAAGCCGCGTCACGATTGGCGAAAGGAGCCGAACGGCGATGCGCATGCGCAGTATAGCGCCGACTCGCCGTTCGGCTCCTTTCGCCAACCGTGACGCGGCTTACGCGACGGGGGGAGCTCGTTTTTGGGCAAAACGTCAATCACCAGCATGTGAGGAACGCCCACTCCCGCGGGACTCGCAACCCGGATGCACGGGTGAATATGCTGTACTAAGGTATGTACAGCATGAAAAAAATAATAAGAGCCTTAATCGTGATGGAATGTGGGGAGGCAGTGGAATAAGAAAAAGTAGTTTTTAGGGTGAACCACCCCTTTAAGTTTCAGACTCCCCGCGGGGAATGGGCGTTCCTATGCAGAGGGAAACATGATTGACGGCCGGCTATGGCGCGTCACGCTTCCCGAAAATAGCCGGAGTAGGACTCGGCTCTTCACGGCACTATACGGCGCCTGCGCACATTCTAGGAGCTGACTGCGCAGGCGCCGTGAAGAGTCAAGTCCTATTTCGGCTGTTTTCAGGAACGCCTACTCCTCGCGGGGAGTCTGAAACTTAACTACGGGATTAAACTGTGAGTACGGCGCAAAGAAATAAAATAAAGGCATACTGTAGCTCGCGCTAGTATGCTGGATGACATGGTAGAACCCCCGCTTTAAACAGCAACAGCCAACGGGAGAGTAGAGGAGGGAAGCTGGAAGCAATGTGATGGGGAAGGGGAGGGGCTAGGGAAGTAGGGAGAATTCGTGCTGCAGAGGGTGATTAGGGTGTGCCTGGGCACACCTGGCACACACCTATGGCAAAGCCCCATTTATATCTACAATAAGCAGGTCAGACTGCATAAGGCGTAAAGTAATATTACAAAAATAGCCCACTGTTTGAAAAAGAAAAAACACTTATGCCGCGTACACACGATCGGTCAAACCGATGAGAACGGTCTGATGAACCGTTTTCATCGGACCAAACCGATGGTGTGTGGGCCCCATCGGTTATTATGCATAGGTTAAAAAAAAAGCAACGTGTTTTAAATTTAACCGATGGATTCCTAACCGATAGAAAAAAAACGATCGTTTGTAGCCACGTCCATCTGTTAAAAATCCACGCATGCTCAGAATCAAGTCGACGCATGCTTGGAAGCAGTGAACTTTTTTTCAGCACGTCGTTGTGTTTTACGTCATCGCGCTCTGACACGATCGTTTTTTTAACCGATGGTGTGTAGGCGCGACGGACCATCAGTCAGCTTCATCGGTTAACCGATGAAAACGGTCCATCAGACCGTTCTCATCAGATGGACCGATCGTGTGTACAGGGCTTCAGGGGTCTGTTTATAAATGTTTTTACACAAAACCCACACAACTTTCACCCAAACTTCACACATTTGTTAAATTTTATTAAATTGGAAAAAATGTGTTAATTCTGTGTTCTGTCAAATTAGGCGACCTGTCAGATTTCGTATAGGAAGTGACATTCCGTCACGGCCATCTTGGTACTGAGTTTGCAAATGTTGTCTCACAAGACAAGCAGGATTCAAGCCTCTGAGGTGGGCAGTACTGCATTTGGCCAGAGGTGCAGGGGCGCCAGTGACACTCTGAGACACTCAGAGCTGCTCAGAGACACTCGGAAACACTCACATAATTCTTTCCACAGAGACTTGCCTGTGACTCTTCTCAAAGGTCTCAGTTTCCCCTTCTTTTTCAAGGATAACTCCACCAAAAAGTGATACAGTAATACCTTGGATCATGAGCATAATCTGTTCCAAAAGAATGCTTGTAATCCAAAGCACTGGTATATCAAAGCGAGTTTCCGTATAAGAATCAATGGAAACTCCACAGCCACTGCTCATCTATGCAGTACCGCATGTGGCCAGAGGTGGGGGGGCACCGGAGAAACTGTTTACGAGTGTCTCCGGTGCCCCCCCACCTCTGGCCACAGACGGTACTGCAGTCAAGCAGTGGCTGTGGAGTTTCCATTGATTCCTTTAGGGAAAGTGCTATGGATTACAAGCATTCTTTTGGAACGGATTAGGCTCATAACCCAAGGTATTACTGTATCACTTTTTGGTGGTGTTATCCTTGAAAAAAAAAGGGGAAACTGAGACCTCTGAGAAGAGTAACAGCCAAGTCTCTGAGCCAAGACGTCTATCAAAAACGAAATGATCTTCTAAAAACTGAAATACAGTAAAACCTTGGTTTGAGAGCGTTTTGCAAGACAAGCAACATTTTTTAAAACATTTTGACTTGATATGCAAGCAATGTCTTGATATACAAGTAGCGTCATGTCGCAACTCAGTATAAAAGAGAAGAGAGGAGCCTATAAGTAGCAATATGGTTACATTTATTGACATTTATCAACATATTGCTACACTTAAGCCCTGTACGCACGGGCCAGAATTTTTCCTGCTGATATTCTTGGCAAGAATCTCTTGCAGGCCGAGTGTACAGACACTCCATTCAAAAGAACCGCCGTTCTTTTGAATGGCAAGAACACGGTGACGTCATCGACGTCACATTCGATGCCGTTGCCGCCATCTTGCTTCACCCTACACTGCCCTTGGAAGCTACCACGCATGCGTCAAAGTCATTTCGAGCATGCGCGGGTTTCCATGGCGACAGCCGCTCGGGTTTCTCGGCCGAGAATCACGATGAGGAAAATAAAGAGCAGGTTCTCTATTTTTCTCGTCGAGATTCTGGGCAGTTTTCTTGACGAGAAACCTCAAAGCATCGTACAAACGATCGGTTTACTCGGCAAGAAAGCTCTGCCCGCAGTTTTCTTGCCGAGAAAACAGAGTGTGTGTACGAGGCTTTAGAGGAGCCTCTCTTCTTATTTATACTCTGTGGCTCCTGCTGGATTTTGCTTCTAATGCCGCGTACACACGGTCGTTTTTTGTGATGAAAAAAAAACTAAATTTTTAAAAAACGTCATTTAAAATGACCGTGTGTGGGGAAAACATTGTTTATGTCTTCTGAAAAACGACAAAAAAAAATTCGAACATGCTTCAATTTTTTATGTCGTTTTTCAAAACGTCGTTTTTTGTGTCATTTAAAATGATAGTGTGTGGGTAAAACAACGTTTAAAACTACGTTTTTAAACCCGCGCATGCTCAGAAGCAAGTTATGACATGAGCTTGAATGGAACAGAGTGCCGTCGTACGTGCTGAACGTAACTGCGCTTTGCTAGAGCATTTTGAAAAAACGATGGTGTGTAGGCAATGTCGTTTTTTAAAATGAAGTTTGAAAAACGTTGTTTTGTTTCATGATAAAAAACGTTGTTTTATTTCATCACAAAAAACGACCGTGTGTACGCGGCATCATCCCCTTGTGGAGGCTTCCATTTGTGGATGGACATTTTATGGTTACACAACCTATCACATTGCTACAATCTTTTTATATGGACTATAAACTGAAGGACCTATGAATAAATGGTTGTGGAACGAATCATTTGAGTTTCCCTTATTTCTTATGGGGAAATTTGCTTTGATATACAAGTGTTTTGGATTACAAGCATGCTTCTGGAACGAGTTATGCTCGCAATCCAAGGTTTTACTGTATTAGGTTTGGGTGGACTCAAAAAGTGTGAATTTTTTTTACGTAGTAATAAAAGACTCATTATGGGCCAGATTCTCGTACGATCGCGTAACTTTGTGCGGGCGTAATGTATCTGATTTACATTACGCCTCCGCAACTTAGACGGGCAAGTGCTGTATTCTCAAAGCACTTGCTCCGTAAGTTGCGGCGGCGTAGCGTAAATCGAGCGGCGTAAGCCCGCCTAATTCAAATTTGGATCAGGGGGGCGTGTTTTATGTAAATCTTCTGTGACCCGACGTGATTGACGGTTTTCCCGAACGGCGCATGCGCCGTCCGTGGAATTTCCCAGTGTGCATTGCTCCAAAGTACGCCGCAAGGACGTCAATGGTTTCGACGTGAACGTAAATGATGTCCAGCCCCATTCACGGACAACTTACGCAAACTACGTAACTTTTTCAAATTTTGACGCGGGAACGACGGCCATACTTAACATTGTTACGCCGCACTTATGCCACCATATAGCAGGGGTAACTATACGCCGGGAAAAGCCTAACGTAAACGGCGTAACTTTACTGCGTCGGCCGGGCGTACGTTCTGGAATTCGCGTATCTAGCTAATTTACATATTTCGACGCGTAAATCAGCGTACAAGCCCCTAGCGGCCAGCGTAAAAATGCAGTTACGATCCGTCGGCGTAAGAGACTTACGCCTGTCGGATCTAACAGATATCTATGCGTAACTGATTCTAAGAATCAGGCGCATAGATACGACGGCACAACGCAGAGATACGACGGCATATCTCAGCTGTGAATCTGGGCCTATATCTTTATCCTATCACAGCTTTAATAAAAAGCTGTTAATATTACCCAGTTCCTGCATTTCATCTCATTCGATTCCCTCAAGTAGGAAATAGCATGTAACCAAGTTACGGACGCCGATAAAATTAGCATTATGACCTTAATACCACATGCATTTGTAAAAGCTATGGAAATATTGTGAAATCTGTGTGAGACTTACCAGGCGCTCTGACATTGGGGTCTTGTCTCCCTCTGGCAGATGCTGTTCCATTGCCAAGACAATGCAATTTGCTATGATGGTTGCTAAAATCATGTATTCAAAAGGAGTAAAATGTTGGTTAAGGAAAACAGTGTTCAAGTAGAATAATTTGAAAATAATTTCAACCCAAACCTGAACGGGGGTTGGATGTCTGACCTCTAAAGACTGCTACTTCGTGGTAATGGGGTCCACTCTGGGAACAGAACCAGCTTCATTCAGAGAACACAACAGGTTTATAATAAAAACACACACAAATAATACCGTACATTGTAAAAGAGGAAGAAATGCAAGCATATAGACCAGGGGTCTCCAAACTTTCTAAACAAAGGGCCGGACTACTGTCCTCCAGACTTTAAGGGGGCTGGACTGTGGCCATCAGGAGTACAAAATCCCCTATCATTGGTGTCATTGGACCCCATCATTGGTGTCATTGGACCCCATCATTGGTGTCATTGGACCCCATCATTGGTGTCATTGGACCCCATCATTGGTGTCATTGGGAGAAAGTCTGTCCCATAACTGGGAGGAATTCTGCCCCATCCTTGGGAGGAATACTGCCCCATCATTGGGAGGAGATCTGCCTCATCATTGGTGTTATTGGGAGGAATTCTGCCCATTCATTGGTGTTATTGGGAGGAATTCTGCCCAATCATTTGTGTCATTGGACCCCATCATTGGTGTCATTGGGAGAAAGTCTGTCCCATAACTGGGAGGAATTCTGCCCCATCATTGGGAGGAGGTCTGCCTCATCATTGGTGGTATTGGGAGGAATTCTGCCCCATCATTGGGAGGAATTCTGCCCCATCATTGGGAGGAATTCTTCCCCATCATTGGGAGGAATTCTGCCCCATCATTGGGAGGAGGTCTGCCCCATCATTGGTGTTATTGGGAGGAATTCTGCCCCATCATTGGGAGGAGGTCTGCCCCATCATTGGTGGTACTGGGAGGAATTCTGCCCCATCATTGGGAGGAATTCTGCCCCATCATTGGGAGGAGGTCTGCCCCATCATTGGGAGGAATTCTGCCCCATCATTGGGAGGAGGTCTGCCCCATCATTGGGAGGAATTCTGCCCCATCATTGGGAGGAGGTCTGCCCCATCATTGGTGGTACTGGGAGGAATTCTGCCCCATCATTGGGAGGAATTATGCCCCATCATTGGGAGGAGGTCTGCCCCATCATTGGTGTTATTGGGAGGAATTCTGCCCCATCATTGAGAGGAGGTCTGCCCCATCATTGGTGTTATTGGGAGGAATTCTGCCCTATCATTGGGAGGAATTCTGCCCCATCATTGGTGTTATTGGGAGGAATTCTGCCCTATCATTGGTGTCATTGGGAGGAATTCTGCCCTATCATTGGTGTCATTGGGAGGAATTCTGCCCTATCATTGGTGTTATTGGGAGGAATTCTGCCCCATCCTTGGTGTCATTGGGAGGAATTCTGCCCTTCAATGATGCCAATGAATAAAAAAGCACCCCAGGGGCCAGATAAAATCAAGCAAAGGGTCTCATCTGGCCCCCGGGCCGCAGTTTGGAGACCACTGATATAGACCATAGGCAACACAACACTGAAACGTAGAATGTTGGTAAGGAATCGTCTCTAAATGCTAAGTGTTGAGGATTTCGAGGAACAGCCCCGGGCCTTATTTGTCCTTGGAAATGTTCATCTCCAAAAATTACAATATTTTTTCTTATGAACTGATCAACTGTACCATTAAATCCAGCATTTTCTGCATGCTAAATTGAACACTAATCATCTATAAATATTCTTTGCCTTGTAAATTCATATTTACTTGAGAGTAAAACTTAAAATGAATCATTTGAATTTAAAGCTAGATTCTAAGCCAGTGTTTCTCAACCTTTTTTTCAGTCGAGGCACCTTATAACATTATAGACAAATTCAAGGCACCCTTTAACCACTTAAGACCCGGACCAATATGCAGGTAAAGGACCTGGCCCCTTTTTGCGATTCGGCACTGCGTCGCTTAAACTGACAATTGCGCTGTCGTGCGACGTGGCTCCCTAACAAAATTGGCGTCTTTTTTTTCCCCACAAATAGAGCTTTCTTTTGGTGGTATTTCATCACCTCTGCGTTTTTTATTTTTTGCGCTTTAAACAAAAATAGAGCAACAATTAAAAAAAAAATAATACTTTTTGCTATAATAAATACCCCCAGAAAAATACATATATATATAAAAAAAAAAGTTTTTCCCTCAGTTTAGGCTGATTAGTATTCTTCTACTTATTTTTGGTAAAAAAAAAATCGCAATAGGCATTTATTAATTGGTTTGTGCAAAAGTTATAGCGTTTACAAAATAGGGGATAGTTTATGGCATTTTTATTAATATATATATTTTTTTTACTACTAATGGCGGCGATCAGTTTTTTTTTTCGTGACTGCGACATTATGGCGGACACTTCGGACACTTTTGACACATTTTTGGGACCATTCGTATATTTATAGCGATCAGTGCTATAAAAATGCATTGATTACTATAAAAATGTCACTGGCAGGGAAGGGGTTAACACTAGGGGGCGAGGAAGGGGTTAATATGTTCCCTGTGTGTGTTCTAACTGAAGGGGGGGTGGGACTGACTTGGGAAAATGACTGATCGCTGTTCATACATTGTATGAACAGACGATCAGGAATTTTTACACACACAGCTCCCGGTTCTCGCTCTGTAACGAGCGATCGCAGGTGCCCGGTGGTGATCGCGCTCGCCGGGCACGCACGTCGGCATCAGGGGTGAGCAGGGACCCCTATTGGCTGCTCGGCGAGATGACATCGATCTACGTGATCTCGCCAAGCAGAGCCGACCTGCCGCCGTAGGTCGTCAAGCAGTTAAGTGGTTAAAAATAAATAAAAAAAGTCCCTTTAAGAGCATTGGGCGGAAGTGACGTTTTGACGTCACTTCCGCCCTGCAGTGACATGGAAACAGGTGGGGGCCATCTTTCCTTCACTCGGCTCCATGCTAACCAAGGGAGCACATGCGATCGCCTCCGCCACAGCTGGCGGCTCCAGTAAGCAGCGGAAGGCACCGAAGCACTGATTAAAGTGATCTTGTAGCGAATCCGCTGCTGAGACCACTGTTCTCTGAAAGCGGACTGCCCGCTAAAGAATTGGATACTGAGGTTATGGAAGCTAGCTGCTGCCCTAACAGCGGTATCCCTCTTCGAAGTGCCGCCGTATAATGACGGCGGGCGGTCCCGTAAGTGGTTAATATTATGGAGAGTCTCGAGGCACCCCATTCTAAAATGTAAGAAACTCTTCTAATAGCTTTACAGAAAGCAGCAACAACCACACATAGGATACCCAATGCTAGAGGTGATATATTATTACAACGCAAATACACTTTTGCACACTGGTACTGACTAGTATTCCAATGTTTCTCTTCTCCCTCTAGATCTCTCCATCACTTAGCTAATGTCACCCCAGTGCTGAGGGAGAGAGGCAGAGGAGGGCCAAACAAGGATGCTCCTTATAAACTGATGTCATTGGTTGTTAGGATGCTAGTGTCTAGAAAGGCCTTGTGTAACTAAAAGGCAGGCTTGATCCAGCCTGCTGATTGGCCAGTGAAGGAGCAGAAGCACACTTATGAGTTATTCACGCTATTCACTCTTGTTGACAAGCTCACAGTGCTATATTAACAGCGTACTTATTATTACCGTATTTTACGGCGTATAAGACAACTTTCTAACCCCTTAAAATCTTCTTGAAAGTCGGGGGTTGTCTTATACGCCGGTAACCTAACCTTACTTTATCCTATTACGGAACAGAAGACGTCAGAGGCGCGGCTTTTGAAAAAACGTACAGTACTGCCGCAATTCTGCATGTGGATTAGGTAAGGGCAAAGCGAGGGGGGACACGGAGCGGAGCGCGGACGGGGAGAACAGCACAATGGAGGGGTAATGTAATGTAATGGGGCACATTCTGGCATGTAATGGGACACAGTCTGGCATGTAATGGGACACAGTCTGGCATGTAATGGGACACAGTCTGGCATGTAATGGGACACAGTATGGCATGTAATGGGGCACAGTATGGCATGTAATGGGGCACAGTCTGGCATGTAATGGGGCACAGTCTGGCATGTAATGGGGCACAGTCTGGCATGTAATGGGACACAGTATGGCATGTAATGGGGCACAGTCTGGCATGTAATGGGGCACAGTCTGGCATGTAGTGGCACAGTCTGGCATGTAATGGGGCACAGTCTGGCATGTAGTGGCACAGTCTGGCATGTAATGGGGCACAGTCTGGCATGTAATGGGGCACAGTCTGGCATGTAGTGGCACAGTCTGGCATGTAATGGGGCACAGTCTGGCATGTAATGGGGCACAGTCTGGCATGTAGTGGCACAGTCTGGCATGTAATGGGGCACAGTCTGGCATGTAATGGGGCACAGTCTGGCATGTAATGGGGCACAGTCTGGCATGTAATGGGGCACAGTCTGGCATGTAATGGGGCACAGTCTGGCATGTAATGGGGCACAGTCTGGCATGTAGTGGCACAGTCTGGCATGTAATGGGGCACAGTCTGGCATGTAATGGGGCACAGTTTGGCATGTAATGGGGCACAGTCTGGCATGTAGTGGCACAGTCTGGCATGTAGTGGCACAGTCTAGCATGTAATGGTGGCACCGTGAGGCAAGGCATGACTAGTAGGAAGGGGGTAGTCTTATAAGGTGAGTATATCCCAAAACCAACATTTTGGCTGGAAAATTAGGGGGTCGTCTTATACGCCCAGTCGTCTTATACGCCGGAAAATACGGTATACAGGATTTTTAATGTGCCAACAGTTTGCACAGCACTTTACAATATTAGGGCAGACAGTACAGTTACAATACAATTCAATACAGGAGGAGTCAGAGGGCCTTGCTCCTTAGAGCTGACAATCTAGTTATGCAGTGTTTGTACTAAATTCCTTTTGGGAACCAGTGACATTATTACATTGATCGGTGCCATAAAAATGCATTGATTAATGTAAAAATGTGAGTTCCCTAGTCCACAGTGGGCTGCAGTCTCCCTAACTGAGCTTCAATAGGAGTGATCCTCTAACCACCTTCAGCCCCGGAAGTATTTGCCGCCTTAATGACCAGGTAATTTTTTATGCGATACGGCACTGCGTCACTTTAACTGACAATTACGCGGTCGTGCAACGTTTTACCCCCCAAAAAATTACATCCTTATTTTCCCACAAATAGAGCTTTCCTTTGGTGGTATTTGATCACCTCTGCGGTTTTTATGTTTTGTGCTTTAAACAAAAAAAGACTGACAATTTAGAATTTTTTTTTTTTTTTTACTGTCTGCTATAATACATATCCCCCAAAAAATATATAAAAAAAAAATGTATTCATCAGTTTAGGCCGATAAATATTCTTCGACATATTTTTGGTAAAAAAAAAAAACTTCTATGGCATGCAATACCGCATATGGCCAGAGGTGGGGGGCACCGGAGAGCCTCGGAAATACTCAGGACAGCTCGGCTGAACTCGGAAACCCTCGGAAAGCAAAGTTTGTCGCCATTCCACGAGTGGGATGCAATTTTAAAAGCATGACCTGTTGGGTATCAATTTACTCGGCGTAACATTATCTTTCACAATATAAAAAAAATGGGCTTACTTTACTTTTGTTGTCTTATTTTTTTATTAAAAAAAAGTGTTTTTTCTCCCAAAAAAATGCGTTGTAAGACCCCTGCTCAAATACAGTGTGACATAAAGTATTACAACGACCGCTATTCTTTTCTCTATGGTGTCTGAAAAAATATATATAATGTTTGGGGGTTCTCTGTAATTTTCTAGCAAAAAATAACTGATTTTAACTTGTAAACACCAAGTTTGAAAAATAGGCTTGGCCCTAAAACGGAGGTCCGGCCCCCCCCCCCCAAAAAAAAAAAAAATTCAAGCCACCAGCTACACGGTGGACTTTTAATATCCCAAAAACGTTTGGACCTGTAGTAAAAAATGAAGCATGTCTCAGGCAACACCTGCTTTCATGGGTTCCAAATATCAAACTCGCCACTGCACACAATTCAAATACAGCTGTAACCAGGGGCATTGCCAGGTCTACAAAAGATCTGGGGCTAGAGCCCATGGCAGCGAAGTAAAGAAAGTAATACGCTTGGGCGGGCATACACGTGTATATAGAATACGTGTGTGTGGGTGTGTGTGTATATATATATATATATATATAACATTATATATATTATCATTACATCAGGGTCTCCAGAGAGCCCCCCTTACATCAGAGTCTTCTGAGAGCCCCCCTTACATCAGGGTCTCCAGACAGCCTCCCCTTACATCAGATTTCCCAGAGAGCCCCCCCTTACTTCATGGTCCCCAGAGAGCCTCCACCTTACATCAGGGTCCCAAGAGAGCCCCTCTTACATCAGGGTCCCCAGAGAGCCTCCTCCTTACATCAGGGTCCCAAGAGAGCCTCCCCTTACATCAGATTTCCCAGAGAGCCCCCCCTTACTTCATGGTCCCCAGAGAGCCCCCCCTTACATCAGGGTCCCCAGAGAGCCTCCTCCTTACATCAGGGTCCCAAGAGAGCCCCCCTTACATCAGGGTCTCCAGACAGCCTCCCCTTACATCAGATTTCCCAGAGAGCCCCCCCTTACTTCATGGTCCCCAGAGGGCCCCCCTTACATCAGGGTCCCCAGAGAGCCCCCCCTTACATCAGGGTCCCCATAGAGCCTCCTCCTTACATCAGGGTCCCCAGAGAGCCCCCCTTACATCAGGGTCCCCAGAGAGCCTCCTCCTTACATCAGGGTCCCAAGAGAGCCCCTCTTACATCAGGGTCCCCAGAGAGCCTCCCCTTACATCAGATTTCCCAGAGAGCCCCCCCTTACTTCATGGTCCCCAGAGAGCCCCCCCTTACATCAGGGTCCCTAGAGAGCCTCCTCCTTACATCAGGGTCCCAAGAGAGCCCCCCTTACATCAGGGTCTCCAGACAGCCTCCCCTTACATCAGATTTCCCAGAGAGCTCCCCCTTACTTCATGGTCCCCAGAGGGCCCCCCCTACATCAGGGTCCCCAGAGAGCCCCCCCTTACATCAGGGTCCCCAGAGAGCCTCCTCCTTACATCAGGGTCCCAAGAGAGCCCCCCTTACATCAGGGCCCCCAGAGAGCCTCCTCCTTACATCAGGGTCCCAAGAGAGCCCCCCTTACATCAGGGTCCCCAGAGAGACCTTCCTTACATCTGGGTTACCAGAGAGAGGGCAGGCAGTGAGAGATGATGCAATCTCTCTGCTGCCTGCAGCTGCACAGTGATGGTGGAATAGCGGTGATGCAGGGCGGGTGGGCGATGACAGATGATGTTATCTCTCTAAATAAGATAAAAGTGTGTCAGCGCTGCAAAAGTATAAACTGTGGACAATTGTGCAAAAAAACACTGATTGTGCAATATATAATAAAAAAGTCCAATAAGCAAATAAAAGATTCTTCCACTGGTGTGCAAAAGCTTGTGTGATATTTCTTCAAACAACCTCCATATCCAGCGTGCTCCCACCACCCCATGCAATGCTCGCTCACCTCCGTTACATGACCCTGCAAGGGGTCAAACACGCCTTGCACCCTGCTCTCTGCATCTCTGCTTTCTCACTCGCCTCGGCTCTCCCGTGCTACCAGCCCGTTTGACGGCTTTCCTGTGCTGCCCACCGCAGGGCTGCAGAGAGACCACGGCCCGGTAGTGGGCTGTGGCCCTGTGGTTGGGGACCCCTGGGACTCAGGGCTATGTGCCCCAAAAGCCACCCCCTAGCTACGCCACTGGTTGTAACAATTAGACCTAAGTTTAACAAATAATATAACGGGATTTTAATATTTATAGGTAATAACACCAGAAATTGTATATCCATTGCCTTTAGGAAACCAGGAAGAAATACATTTTTCGCCCCCTGGATCAAATTGGACCATGCTTTATTGAGGGGGGGTTGCCTTCCTCTGGATCATCATGAGTATAGTATTGTGTGTATGGAGATTTTCTATTGGCTGTAACTATGTACAATATTGGCGCTGCCTCATAGCAAAATCAGTATGAAGCCCTTCCAGCTCCCTTATATCCATCTAATAGAAAATACTTCTACTGAAACGTATGCCAGTCTGCCACAGGTAACACTGCGGAATATTAACGTTTTTTGAGCTATCTTTCTCAATTGTATACATGTCTATTTTATACAGTTATTTCCCAATGCTTCTGCTGTCAAGTTAAATAACTCTGCAGTCAGACAGTATTAAGCCCTGTGCTGCTGCGTTCCACTACAAACCCCATGGTCTGCAATAGGTGTTTCTTTTCCATGCAAAATGGAAAACACTGCGATGGAGCATACACACGGCCGGGATTCCCTTCCAAAGCTCTCATGGCAGTTTTCCTGCCAGGAAAACCATCCGTGTAGGGGGAAAAAGCTGCCGAACCGGACTTTTTACCACCGGGAAAACCGATCGTGTGTACAAGGCATCAGAGTGCAGGTGCACACAGACAGGCCTCAAAATGAAGGACCTGAAGTTCAGATCCCCCGTTAGGAGACAGGTGTGCTCCTCTCAAGAGACAGCACTCTGGAAGACTGGGAGAGGCAGGATGACTAGGCGAGTCCAGGATGACGAGGGAATCTGGAGGTCTCGGATGAGTGACAAAGCCCAGATGTCAGGAGAACACCAATCAAGAGACCCGGGATTGGACCAATGCAGCAGGATGCTGCAATTGGAAAGGCTGAGAGTGCCAGGGGAGCTGGGAAAGCTGAATCGAACAGATGGGTAGCTGAGCTGCAGAGTCACTGCTGAGAGGTACAACAGGAGAGCTGAGCTGCTTGAATCACTGTTGAGAGGTACAACAGGGGAGCTGAACTGCTAAGTCACTGTTGAGAGGGGACAAGAGGGGAGCTAGGCTGCTGAGTCACTGTCGAGAGGTACAACAGGGGAGCTGAGCTGCTGAGTCACTGTTGAGGGGTACAACAGGGGAGCTGAGCTGCTGAGTCACTGTTGAGAGGTACAACAGGGGAGCTGAGCTGCTGAGTCACTATTGAGAGGTACAACAGGGGAGCTGAGCTGCTGAGTCACTGTTGAGAGGTACAACAGGGGAGCTGAGCTGCTGAGTCACTGTTGAGAGGTACAACAGGGGAGCTGAGCTGCTGAGTCACTGTTGAGAGGGGATAAGAGGGGAGCTAAGCTGCTGAGTAACTGTTGAGAGGTACAACAGGGGAGCTGAGCTACTGAATCACTGTTGAGAGGGGAGTTGAGCTGCTGAGTCACTGTTGAGAGGGGACAAGAGGGGAGTTGAGCTGCTGAGTCACTGTTGAGAGGTACAACAGGGGAGCTAAGCTGCTGAGTCACCGCTGAGAGGTACAACAGGGGAGCTGAGGGAATCCGAGAGTCTCGGAGGAGTGAGAGAGCCCAGATGTCAGGAGAATCCCGATAAAAAAACCCGGGAGTGGACCAATGCAGCAGGATGCTGCAACCAAAAAGGCTGAGAGTGCCAGGGGAGCTGGGAAAGCTGAATTAAACAGCAGGGTAGATGAGCTGCAGAGTCACTGCTGAGAGGTACAACAGGGGAGCTGAGCTGCTGAATCACTGTTGAGAGGTACAACAGGGTAGCTTAGCTGCTGAGTCACTGTTGAGAGGTACAACAGGGGAGCTGAGCTGCTAAGTCACTGTTGAGAGGGGACAAGAGGGGGGCTGAGCTGCAGAATCACTATTGAGAGGTACAGCAGGGGAGCTGAGCTGCAGAGTCACTGTTGAGAGGTACAACAGGGGAGCTGAGATGCTGAGTCACTGTTGAAAGGTACAACAGGGGAGCTGAGCTGCTGAGTCACTGTTAAGAGGGGACAACAGGGGAAACTAAACTGCTGAGTCACTGCCAAGAGGAAACAACAGGGGGAGCTGAGCTATAAGGAGACAGAGATTGCCGCTCCAGGCAGGTCTTGTTGGGTGAAAATCTTCTTCTCAGGAACTGAGGGTGCTAGCAATGCACATGGCAATTAAGAACAAAAGATGATCAGGACAGCCGCACTCCAATCCAACGTAACTTTAATGTAAAAAGCTGGAAACAGGCACTACAAGTCACAGCAACCTAGTAACTTTAGTGTTTACTCATAGCTGATGGTTTGACGTTTGCTCAGCTACCAGGGGGAGCTGAGCTGTTGGGAAGGCCAGGAAGGGTTCGCTCAGATATTGAATACTTCAGCAAATTCAGTGTTTCTATATATTAGGACAAATTTTGTCAGGATGTCTGCCGCTATAGAGTTTTTCAGAGATCATTTAGTGCTCATTGTGAATACATAAATACTGTTAATAGCCTAGTCACAGATTCACTTTGAAGTGATATTAAGTTCTCTGTTTTTAAGCACTTTCGGCAGCTGATTAAATCAATTACCGTACGCATCTTCTTTACATTTTAATCCTACCTACTGTATGTCTCAGTTTAAGATGCAATGATCATCGCTCCAGGTTTCCTGTTTCAGGGCGGCTCCTTTCTCTTTTAACATCCTATAGAGCAGTGATGGCGAACCTTGGCACTCCAGATGTTTAGGAACTACATTTCCCATGATGCTCAACTATACTGCAGAGTGCATGAGCATCGTGGGAAATGTAGTTCCAAAACATCTGGGGCGCCAAGGTTTGAAACATCACTGCTATAGAGTTGTGTCTTCCTGCACTGGGTGCATCAATAGAAAAACATCCCACTAGCCTAGGATGGAAAATCACTCCCCTGCTCCTCCACCTCCCTTCTACTTCCTAACACACTAGTAGATTGCTGGCTACACTGTTAACAACAAAAGGCAACGTTTCTGAGCCACGCAGGACCCTTTCATCAGGGATCTGACCATACATGGGTCACATGCCTGATGAAGGGGTCCTACGTGGCTCAGAAACGTTGCCTTTTGTTGTAACTATATAATCAATGAGTAAAGTTTTGGACTAATTTTCCTGGTGTGCTGGTGACATTTCTCTCTTGGATAGATCCAAGGACTCTTGCTACCCCAACAACAAGTCCTGCCCTTCATAGGACAAACAATCTGGGCAGCATTATGGCTAGACAGTTAGCACTCATGTCCTGCAGAACTGGCGTCTTTGGTTTGATTTCCACCAGAAACGCTATCTGTACCAAATGTACATGTTTCCTGTATCTTTAGCATCCTGCTACATTGGTCCACTCCCCAGTCTCTTGATCAGGGTTCTCCTGACATCTGGGCTCTCTCACTCCTCTGAGACATCCAGATTCCCCTGGACTCACCTAGTCATCCCGCATAGGCATGCGCACAGGGTATGCCAGGTGTGCCCAGGCACACCCTAATCCCCCAGTGCAGCACAGATTCCCTCTACTGCCCTGGCTCCCATCTTCCCCCCCGCAGTGCTGCCAGCTTCCCTCCTCTCCTATCGGCTGTTGCTGCTGGGATGTTTTAGAAATGGGGAAGGGGCCAGAAAATATGTAATTTACCGGCCCCTTCCCTTTCTGAATGAACATTGTGAGTGATCAGTAGTGTGATTGGGCTTTGGGGTGCACACCCTAATGCAATAGGCTGCGCACACCTATGTCACCCCGCCTCTCTCAAAAAATATACTAGTATATTTATAGGTTTCTATCCAGATTTGAGCCATATATGACTCAGATGAAGGAATTAGATTGTGAGCTCCTTTGGAGGACAGAGGGGAAGCGTCCAATGTTGTCTGTAAAGCATTGCAGAAAATGCTGTATAAATAAGATGAAGAAGCGTTGTGGCGCTGAACTGGGCGAGTATAAAGCAGTAGGCGGGTACAGTAGGAATATATTGTGGATTGTGTCCAGTGGTGATGGTGCTTGGCAGAAATGCTAAATCACTGTTAAGAAATTATGATTTTCATTGACGCATGCAGAAAAGAAGAAGGGACAATGAAATGGGCAGACAGCCATGCTAGGTCCACAGAGTGGCTTTCATTTCATCAGATCACAAACATCAATTTAGTAACATGGGGCAGAAAACTTGCCCTGCTGTTATTTAGATTTGGAACATGAACACAGAGATATAAGGGTCCTTAAAGTGCCATTATATCGGAATAGTTGGATTCCAGACTTCCAAGTCTGAAATTGCATCTCTCTGGAGAAGTTGAATTATCCCCAAAAAAAAAAAAAAATCCTTAAAGAGAATAAAAATCCAACATTTAATTCAAACCTTTTTTGCAATGGTAGAGCAGATATTTACCTCACCAGCTCTCTGACTGGCCGGAGTTGCGTGACGTCACTCCCGTGCATGCGCGCGGGAGCCGAAAGGTCACGGCATGGGCCCTAAAGATCGTGTCCTTTCTTTATGACGTCAGCGCAAGTGTATATGGCAATTATCTCCTAAGGAGATATTTCCAGTACCTACAGGTAAGCCTTATAATAGACTATATAAAAGTGTTTGTACAGGGTTCACACCCACTTTCATTGGTGTCAGTGAGAGGACTATTGCCCCATTATTGGTGTCAGTGGGAGGAGTAGTGTCCCATTATTGGTGTCAGTGGGAGGAGTAGTGTCCCATTATTGGTGTCAGTGGGAGGAGTAGTGTCCCATTATTGGTGTCAGTGGGTGGACTATTTCCCCTTCATTGGTGTCAGTGGGAGGAGTAATCTCCCATTATTGGTGTCAGTGGGTCGACTATTCCCCCTTCATTGGTGTCAGTGGGAGGAGTAGTGTCCCATTATTGGAGTCAGTGGGTCGACTATTCCCCCTTCATTGGTGTCAGTGGGAGGAGTAGTGTCCCATTATTGGAGTCAGTGGGTCGACTATTCCCCCTTCATTGGTGTCAGTGGGAGGAGTAGTGTCCCATTATTGGAGTCAGTGGGTCGACTATTCCCCCTTCATTGGTGTCAGTGGGAGGAGTAGTGTCCCATTATTGGAGTCAGTGGGTCGACTATTCCCCCTTCATTGGTGTCAGTGAGAGGAGTAGTGTCCCATTATTGGTGTCAGTGGATGGACTTTCCCCCCTTCATTGGTGTCAGTGAGAGGACTATTACCCCATTATTGGTGTCAGTGGGAGGAGTAGTGTCCCATTATTGGTGTCAGTGGATGGACTTTTCCCCCTTCATTGGTGTCAGTGAGAGGACTATTACCCCATTATTGGTGTCAGTGGGAGGAGTAGTGTCCCATTATTGGTGTCAGTGGATGGACTTTTCCCCCTTCATTGGTGTCAGTGAGAGGACTATTACCCCATTATTGGTGTCAGTAGGAGGAGTAGTGTCCCATTATTGGTGTCAGTGGGAGGAGTAATGTGCGTGGGAGGAGTAGTGTCCCATTATCGGTGTCAGTGGATCGACTATTCCCCCTTCATTGGTGTCAGTGGGAGGAGTAGTGTCCCATTATCGGTGTCAGTGGGTCGACTATTCCCCCTTCATTGGTGTCAGTGGGAGGAGTTGTGTCCCATTATTGGTGTCAGTGGGAGGAGTTGTGTCCCATTATTGGTGTCAGTGGGTGGACTATTTCCCCTTCATTGGTGTGAGTGAGAGGACTATTAACCCATTATCGGTGTCAGTGGGTGGACTATTCCCCCTTTATTGGTGTCAGTGGGTGGACTATTCCCCCTTTATTGGTGTGAGTGAGAGGACTATTAACCCATTATCGGTGTCAGTGGGAGGAGTTGTGTCCCATTATTGGTGTCAGTGGGTGGACTATTCCCCCTTTATTGGTGTCAGTGAGAGGACTATTAACCCATTATCGGTGTCAGTGGGAGGAGTAGTGTGCCATCATTGATGTTAATAGAGGAAAAGTGTCCCATCTCTGGTGTCAGTGAGAGGTGTAATGCCCCATGATTGGTGTTAATGGCAGGAATTATGCCCCATTGTTAATGTCAGTGGTAGGCATGGGTGTGTGCCAATTTACCCCTATAGCCTGGGCTTCCCCCTGTGTTGCCCCCTCCCCCCCCCGCACAGTGCTGTTGGCTTCCCTCCTCTCCCCCAGCTGCTGCGGAGGAACATTTCAGAATGGAGAGTGGGGAAAGGGGTACCAGCTCCTTCCTTTTCTAAATGAACACAGCGAACACTCACTCAATGTGTTCATTCATAACTGAAGCGTACTAAACTGTGTTTACTATGTTTCGGGTTGTGAATAACCTGGAAGCCGCTCAGCACAGAGCACTCCCCATCCATTCACTGTCCAGTGCAGCTGAGGCTGCAAAGAAATGAAATGCGTGTTTGAGCTTTGGGGTGCACCCCCTAATGCAATAGGCTTGCGCACACCTATGATGGGAGCAATAGTGCCCCAAGGGCTGGATAAAAGCAAGCAAAGAGCCACATCTGGCCCCCCAGGCCACAGTTTGGAGACCACTGACCTACATCAACCAAGCAGGGTCCACTGATCTACTGTCAGTAAGCTGAAATCTGATTGGCTTCTCCTTGTGGTATCGTAATGAATACACATTTATGCACTTAAGTCACATAATGGGAGAAAGAGACGCCTTTATATTATTCACTAGTAATTTCAGGCAGAGCTAAAAAAATCGGCTTCCTTTGTTTTTTTTTTCGGCGCGGCTGTATCACACGCCGCCTTCCTCACGCTTGTATTGTGACAGGGCACAGTCAAACAATGCTCAGAGAGAATATGTGCACTGTCACAACATGTCACAACACTATCATACGGTTGTGCCAAGCCCACCATGTGACTGCGTCTGCCTACAGCAAGGACATCCTGGCGTCTCGTTAGCTGGCTCTCACAGCAGACGGTTCATTAAAATACACAAATATGAATGAAACAGATAGACAGGAAGTGTAAGCAAAAAACTTGAATTCTCAAATCTACTTCCATGATGGTCTGTTCTTCTGGCACAGCGCCAGAGCGATGGGACTGGAGGAAAAAGATCCAAGGAGTGTGCTGCAGAAGGACTGCCAGCTTAGAAGAGCCAGGGGGGTGGTATGGAGACTTCTGGTGAGGAGGACACATCTCAGGATTGTCACCTGGAAGCCACCTCTGTTACAAACAGAGCAGCCATCGGAAATTGTGGGGCCCCTTACACAGCTTTGGGCCCCCCCGAGCCTGACCACCAATATTCCCCAGGGCCCGCCCACTGGCCGTCCCACCGAATCTGCCCACTAGCCATCCCACCAAGTCCTTCAGTGCCTCAGCCCCCCTCACACCTGTACGCTCTTAGCCCTCCTCACACCTGTACGCTCTCAGCCCCCCTCACACCTGTACGCTCTCAGCCCCCCTCACACCTGTACGCTGTCTGCCCCCCTCATACCTGTACGCTCTCAGCCCCCCCCCCCCACACCTGTACGCTCTCAGTCCCCCTCACACCTGTACGCTCTCAGCCCCCCCTCACACCTGTACGCTCTCAGCCCCCCCTCACACCTGTATGCCCTCAGCCCCCCCTCACACCTGTACGCTGTCTGCCCCCTCACGCCTGTACGCTCTCAGCCCCCCTCACACCTGTACGCTGTCTGCCCCCCTCATACCTGTACGCTCTCAGCCCCCCCCCCCACACCTGTACGCTCTCAGTCCCCCTCACACCTGTACGCTCTCAGCCCCCCCTCACACCTGTACGCTCTCAGCCCCCCCTCACACCTGTATGCCCTCAGCCCCCCCTCACACCTGTACGCTGTCTGCCCCCTCACGCCTGTACGCTCTCAGCCCCCCTCACACCTGTACGCTCTCAGTCCCCCTCACACCTGTACGCTCTTATCCCCCCTCACAACTGTACGCTCTCAGCCCCCCTCATACCTGTAGGCTCTCAGCCCCCCCCTCATACCTGTGCGCTCTCAGCCCCCCTCACACCTTTATGCTATCAGCCCCCCCTCACACCTGTATGCTCTCAGTCCCCCTCACACCTGTATGCTCTCAACCCCCCCTCACACCTGTACGCTGTCTGCCCCCTCACGCCTGTACGCTCTCAGCCCCCACTCACCTGTACACTCTCAGCCCCCCTCACACCTGTATGCTCTCAGTCCCCCCTCACACCTGTATGCTCTCAACCCCCCCTCACACCTGTACGCTCTCAGCCCCCCCTAACCTGTACGCTCTCAGCCCCCCCTCACATGTGTATATATGACACACACAGGCATGTACACACACACCCATCCCCCCCCCTCACTTTTACAAAACCACTTACTTGTAAGGTGGTCCTCCTAGTCCCAGCTCTTGTCTGCACATGTGGCTGAGACACAGATAGGAGCTGCAGTCCAGCATACAGTACAGAATGCAGGTAGCTCACACGAGGGGTGCACATGCAGGAAATGGCCAGAGGTGGCAGCAAAGAGCCCGATGTGAGCTCAATGACACAGAGCAGCAGCTGCCGGCTCACACACATACAGAAGCATTCACAGAGCTCCTCTGCCCCCACCCCTGCCTTCTCACATCCCCGCCAGTCAACCGGACCCCTCCAGATGCTTGGGCCCCTTACAAGTGTATGGGCTGTACCCCCCTGATGGCGGTCCTGGTTACAAATGGCATACTCTTAGCACACCTTGACAAATTTATTCCCAATAATAATCATGAGATGAATCACGAATAAATGTCTATAAAATAAATATCTCAGCAATATGTCACGTACAGCATAGCTTACAAAGTGCGGCGGCGCCTAGTATGTAACATACAACACCGCTTACAAAAGGCAGTAGAAGAAAAAGAACGGCTGCACATCCAAATGCCTTTATTAAAGCGGATGTGTGCTGAAAAAAAATATTAAAAGCCAGCAGCTACAAATACTGCAGCTGCTGCCTTTTAATATTAGGACACTTACCTGTCCTGGAGTCCAGCGCTGTCCGCAGCAGAGGACGAGCGATCGTTTGTCACTCTGCTGCCCCCCCCCCCGTCATCCACTGTGAGGGATCCAGGAAGTGAAGCCCTCCAGCTTCACTACCCGGTTCCCTACGACGCATGCGCGAGTCGCGCTACGCATGCCGATTGGCTCTCACTGTGTACTGGGAGCCGAGTGTTCCCACAACACAACGGGGGGGGGGGAGACAGGAAGGTGGCGTCATGCCCGCAGTCTGCCCGAGACTGTGTGGCCGGAAGGGGGTGCAAATACCTGTCTTTAGACAGGTATCTGCACCCCCCTCCCCCTGAAAGGTGTCAAATGTGTCACCGGAGGGGGGGAGGGTTCCGATCAGCGGGAGTTCCACTTTAGGGTGGAGCTCCGCTTTAAGAAGATCACCGTGATGACACCAAGGACACCAGAAGACAGTCACGTAGACGCGTTTCACACATACATCTTGTGCTTAATCATTAACCGCTTGCCGATATACGTCGGCACAATGGCAGCGGTGGGCAAATAGGCGTACAGGTACATCCCCTTTAAAACGCGGCATTGTGGGCGCGCACGTGCCCGCTGCATGCTTCGTGAGCGTGCCCGTGTGTCCCCCGTGGACTCTATGTCCGCCGGAGGACCCCCGATTGTGTCACGGAGTGGCAGAACAGGGAGATGTAAACAAGGCATTTCCCTGTTCTGCCTAGCAACATGACCTGTGACGTGTCCCAGAAGATTGTAGGGAGGGAGGGGGAGAGTTGAACTTCCTTCCGGTGCCGCAGAGCCCCAGGAGGAAGTGGGAGCTGGATGCCTCTAAAAAGAGGGTATCCGTCCCCGCCACCCCCCCCAAAAAAATGACATGCCAAATGTGGTATGTCACTTAAAGCGGAAGTTCCACTTTTGGGTGGAACTCCGCTTTAAGTCTAAAGGATAGTAATCTGGCCCTTTGTTTAGAAAGTTTGGACACCCCTATTCTGAACAGCTAGAACAAGTGGTTCCCCATGGTTTGGGCTACACTGGAAGCATACAGTGACATCTAGTATCATTTAATTGCAAGCAATCGGATCATTGTTCCATCATGTGAGCTTAATTGCCATTACATGCTGCTTGTGTAGTTTACATCACAGGGAGCCATTTGTTCCATCTGTTCAGCAATCGATCACTGAAGCAAGAAGCTGAAACAAGTAGAAGCCGACTGAGCTACCAAAATCGCTTGTGTAGCTCTAGATGGGAACTAAAGCTAGCCTTAAAAATCAGATGATGATAGCCAAGTGTGATCTATACAAACTCCATGCATATAGGGTGCTAGTGAGAACTGGACCCTGGCATGGCAGGACTAGATGGCTTAGTACACATACAGGCCTGTGCGGGACAGAATATTAGAGGAGGAAAAAACAAACCATAAAGTGATGCTTAAAGTGGATGTAAACCCTCTTTAAAAAAAAAAACACCCTGCAAGGCAAAATGAGCTAGTATGCATAGCATACTAGCTCATTATGTAGTACTTACCTGAGATCGAAGCCCCTGCAGTGGTCCTGGGTGACCTCCTCCGTCGCCGCCATGATACCCGGAGTGACTTCCGGGAATCGCTACTCCGGCGCTGTGGCTGGCTGGAGCAGCGATGACGTCATGCGCGCGGGTGCCGCCATGATCGCTGTCAGAAGCGGCACACTCAGTGCGCCTGTGCCCGATGTCTAAGGCACATGCACCCTAGACATCAGTGCCGGTATTTTCTGCAAATATCTCCTAACCTTTTAAGCCCGCCTAATTCAAATTTGGAACAGGTGGGCGTGTTTTATGTAAATGTTCTGTGACCCGACGTGATTGACGTTTTTCACGAACGGCGCATGCGCCGTCCGTGGAAATCTCCCAGTGTGCATTGCTCCTAATACGCCGCAAGGACGTATTGGTTTTGACGTGAACGTAAATTACGTCCAGCCCCATTCACGGACAAGTTACGCAAACAACGTAAAATTTTCAAATTTCATCGTGGGAACGACGGATATACTTAACATTGGTAGGCCGCACTTACGCCACCATATAGCAGGGGTAACTTTACGCCGGGAAAAGCCTAACGTAAACGGCGTAACTGTACTGCGTCGGCCGGACGTACGTTCGTGAATTCGCGTATCTAGCTGATTTACATATTTTGACGTGTAAATCAGCGTACACGCCCCTAGCGGCCAGCGTAAATATGCAGTTACGATCCGACGACGTAAGAGCCTTACGCCTGTCGGATCTAAGGGAAATCTATGCGTAACTGATTCTAAGAATCAGGCGCATAGATACGACGGCGCAACTCAGAGATACGACGGCGTATCTGGAGATACGCCGTCGTATCTCTTTTGAGAATCTGGGCCTATAACTTTTGCACAAACCAATCAACATACACTTATTTATTTTTTTAACAAAAATACGTAGAAGAATATATATCGGCCTAAACTGAGAAAAAAATTTGATTTTTAAAAAAACTTTTGAGGGATATTTATTATAGCAAAAAAGTAAAAAATATATATATTTTCAAAAATTGTCGCTCTTTTTTTGTTTATAGCGCAAAAAATTAAAATCGCAGAGGTGATCAAATACCACCAAAAGAAAGCTCTATTTGTGGGGGGGAAAGGACGCACATCTCGTTTGGGTACAGCACCGCACGACCGCGCAATTGTCAGGTAAAGCGATGCAGTGCCGAATTGTAAAAAGTGCTCTGGTCAGGAATGGGGTAAAACCTTCAGGGGCTGAAGCGGTTAAAGTGATTGTAAACCCTCACTATGTAAAACAACCCATTCCGTTTTGAAATAGACATGAAAGGCAAAACATTAGTTAGATAAATATATAGAAAGAAAAAACATTTTAAATAACGTTAACCCCCTTTTTTTTTATAAGTGATCACATTCCCTCTGTTCTCAACTGCATAGGAGCTGGGGAGGAGAAACAGCAGCACACTGAACTTCCCAGTGAAAGGCCGTAGTTGGGGGGGGCATTAGGATAAGTCTGATTATTGGAGGAGAGCAGGCTGAATTTCCAGCACAGCTAGAGAACTGACCACGATGTGTTCCCTTGCTTAGCAGAGGGACTGGCAGGAACACCAGAAAGTTCCCATAAGGGAAGCAATATAAAGAGAACATGATACATTTTATACATGGTACAGTACAGGGACATGCGGTGAGGTCAGTCAATTTGAATCTCATTATGTAGGCGATTTAAAAAAAAATTTAAGCGTTGTCTATGGAGATTTTTAAGTACTGACGTTTAGCGCCATTCCACAAGTGTGCGCAATTTTAAAGTGTGACATGTTAGGTATCTATTTACTTGACGTAACATCATCTTTCACATTATACCAAAGAATCGGGCTAACTTTGGTGTTTTTTTTTTATTCATGAAACAGTTTTAAAAAAAAAGCGTTTGAAAGATAGCTGCGCAAATACAGTGTGACATAAAAAGTTGCCATGACCACCATTTTATTCCTTAGGGTGTCTGCTAAAATATATATATATATAAAATATTTGGGGGTTCTGAGTAATTTTCTAGCAAACAAATGATGATTTTTTCATGTAGGAGAGAAGTGTCAGAATTGGCCTGGGTGGCAAGGGGTTCAATACCAAAAGTACCGTATATACTCGAGTATAAGCCAAATTTTTCTGCACATTTTCTTGTGCTGAAAATGCCCCCCTCGGCTTATACTCAAGTCACCTTTTTGCGCCTTATCTCCCGGATCTTTGGGGACCCGGTACCAGACGGTCGTAGGTCCCCATGACCCCAAACTTGGCACACATGTAGCCCCACTTTTCCTCTACAAGTGTGCAAAGGTTGTTGTCCGAAGGACCTACGGCCGGGGATCACCAATTTTTGAAAGCTGGGCACCCCTTCCATAGACTCCAATGTTAAACGGTCATTTCTCCAGTAACTTTGGGGATGCGATAGCGGCCGGTCGTAGGTCTCCTGGACCCGAAACTTGGTATACATGTAGCCCCATATGTCCTCTATAAGTGTGTTGTCTTGGGGACCTACGGCGGAGGAGCACCGATTTTTCAAAGTCGGGCACCCCTTCCATAGACTCCCATGTTAAACGGTCATTTCTCCAGTAACTTTGGGGATCTGGTAGCAGCCGGTCGTAGGTCTCCTGGAACCGAAACTTGATATACATGTAGCCCCATATGTCCTCCATTAGTGTGTGTTGTCTTGGGGACCTACGGCTGAGGAGCACCGATTTTTCAAAGCCGGGCACCCCTTCCATAGACTCCCATGTTAAACGTCAGTGTAGTCTTGGGCACAGTGAGGCATGGGCACAGTGAGGCATGGGCACAGTGAGGCATGGGCACAGTGAGGCATGGGCACAGTGAGGCATGGACACGGTGCACTAGGCATGGACACAGTGAGGCATGGGCACAGTGAGGCATGGACTCAGTGAGGCATGGACACAGTGAGGCATGGACACAGTGAGGCATGGACACAGTGCACTAGGCATGGACACAGTGAGGCATGGACACAGTGAGGCATGGACACAGTGCACTAGGCATGGACACAGTGAGGCATGCACATGGACACCCTAGGCTTATACTCGAGTCAATACGTTTTCCATTTTTTCGTGGCAAAATTAGGTGCCTCGGCTTATACTCGAGTATATACGGTAAGTAATATACAAATAATTATTATATATTGTTTTTAAGGTAATTTACTATATTTTCTAAAATTGTACTCAGGTGTAGCAGGTGGCTTAACGGACAAATTACGTTATAACTTCCAACCAGTAATTTCACAGTAAATAGATAAATAATAAATGATTATGCTATAACATATAGCATAATAATATATTATTTATATTGATTGAAAAAGTACCTTTTCAGCAGGCAGCAGATTCTTCCACTTAACTGTGTAAGAAAAACATGGGATTGTGGGTAAATCTTAGACACATAAACACATGTTTTTTCCTTGTAGTTAAAGTGGAGTTCCGCCTAATTTTTTTTTTAAACGTCAGCAGCTACAAACACTGTAGCTGCTGACTTTTAAAATAAGGACACTTACCTGTCCAGGGCGCCCGCAATGTCGGCACCCGAAGCCGATCTATCCCTCGGCTCTCGTGTGCTGCCGCCGCCATCTTCGGTAAAGGAATCAGGAAGTGAAGCGGCTTCACTTCCTGGTTCCCTACTGCGCATTTGCGAGTCGCGCTGCGCAATCCTACAGGTCCCAGAAGACATCGGGGGAATGAAGGAGGCGCCGGACGTGGCGTAGATAGCCGCAGGTGGCTCGGCTATCTATGCCCGGAAGTGGGAGCAATATACCTGTATTAGAGAGGTATCTGCTCCCCCTCCCCAGAAAGGTGCCAAATGTCACACCGGAGGCGGGGAGGATTCCAAAAAAAAGGAAGTTCCATTTTTGGGTGAAACTCCGCTTTAAGAGGGCTGGGCTGGAAGGGAGCATTTTACCTTTTAGACACATGCCCCTTTCTATGACACTGCAGTGAGAAGAGAGCCGACACTGCAGCATTTTTATTGGACAGCTTGGACCAATAATGCTTTACCATTGGTCCAAGGCTCCAAGCTGTCCATTGAGCTCAGTGCCTTTGACAAGAAGTCAGAGGCACTGTGAGCTCATCCTCTCAGTCTGCTGTAAACAGATTGTGCCAACTTGTATTTAAACTGGCCACTCTGTATGTAGCTTCTGACCGGCTGCTCAAGGAGCCTCATAACTCTGGAACCATAGGTGCCCCAAATTGGCCAGTGGTGGGGTAGGACTTTGGCTACCTACTCCCCAAAGTTGGGGTCTCTGTGACCCGAGGTCGCCAAGCTACAACCTTCGAAGCTCAATCAATTTTTTTTTGGTTTGTTTTTTCATGTTCACGGCAGTGCCTCACCTGCCTCCCCTGACTGCATGTCCCTGGTACAGTAGGCACATATCAGGAATATAAAATGTTGGGTTTACATGTTCTCACATTTTCCTTATGTTGTTTCCTCTTTTAGCCACCTCTGCGTATTTTTGAATTTCCGAATAAAGCGTATCCGTAGTCAAGATGGAAACGGATGTATTAATTTCCACACTGATTTTTAAGTTCTTCTAGTAGGGATGCAACGATATATCGCCCACCGAAAACTATTGGGCAAAAATAGGGTTGTCAGCGTTTTGCCAATAGAAAAAAGGTGCCGATAATGGCCCAAAAAAAATGCGGCCGATTTTGCCGCAAGTTTACCACATTTACAGTGTGTTTTTTAATACATTATGTGACTCAAAAACCACACAAAAAATGCAGCAAGGTTGCGTTTTCGATGAATATGCACCAAAAATGCAGCAGGCAGGATTTTTAACACCGCAATGGAAACGCAACAGACCAGTTTGAAGACATACATAGAATTTAAAGGGATGCAGATTTTTTTTGTGCTTTTCTTGCACTTTTTTTTTAAAGCAAAAGTGCTTCAAAAACTATTAATTAAAAAGTGGAATATAATACAATTATATATATATATATAAAGACTATTAGCTGGATTCAAAAAGACAAGCCTAACGTTAGGCAGGCGTACTGTATCTCATATACGCTACGCCGCCGTAAGTTAGAGAGGCAAGTGCTGTATTCACAAAGCACTTGCGTCCTAAGTTACGGCGGCGTATCGTAAATGTGCCGGCGTAAGCGCGCCTAATTCAAATTGTGAAGAGGTGGGCGTGTTTTATGTAAATAAAGCATGACCCCATGTAAATGACGTTTTTATCGAACGCATGCGCCGTCCGTGGACATATCCCAGTGCGCATTCTCCAAATTACGCCGCAAAGACTCATTGGTTTCGACGTGAACGTAAATTACGTCCAGCCCCATTCACGGACGACTTACGCAAACGACGTAAAAATTTAAAAAATCGACGCGGGACCGACGTCCATACTTAACATTGGCTGGGCCAGCTTTTTGGTGGACTAACTTTACGCCTGAAAACGCCTTACGTAAACGGCGTATCTTTAATGCGACGGGCAAGCGTACGCTCGTGAATAGGCTATCTCGCTAATTTACGCATTTCAAAAACGACGTTGCCTACACACCATCGTTTTTTTTTCACAATGCTCTAGCAAAGCGAGGTTGCGTTCACCACGTTTTTCCATTGAAGCTCGCTTCATAACTAGCATGCGCGGGTTTAAGAACGTTGTTTTAAACTTTGTTTTTGCTACACACAGTGATTTTTTGTGAAACAAAAAACGACGTTTTGAAAAACGACACAAAAAATTAAAGCATGCTTCAATTTTTTTTTGTCGTTTTTCACAAGACATAAAACAACGTTTTCCCCCACACACGGTCATTTAAATTGACGTTTTTAAAAACGTTGTTTTTTTTTCATCACATAAAGTGATGGTGTGTACGCGGCATTAGTTTTGGGTTTTCAGCCAAGTGCATCCTGAATTTTCAGTTGTGGTCCAGAATTTTCATTTTGGCGCACCACTAATTTCTATCTAGACTAATTCTAATAATGTGAACAATCTTGAGCCCTGGTTCACACTGGGTACGATTTGGAACGATTTGAGATGCGATTTGACATGTCAAATCGCATCTCAAATCGGCGGCATTTGCCGGCAATTGTCGGCAATGGCACTGTCCTAATCAGTGCGACGCCGCATCTGCGATTTCAAAAAGTAGTTCCTGTACTACTTTTTGCGATTTCGGGCCGCGATTTGCATTAAATTGCGGCCGAAATCACGGCAAAATCGCGGCCGCGAAATCGCGGTAAAATCGCGCATTTTACCGCGATTTTGAATTCACAGCAGTGTGAACCTAGGCTGACGTTTGTAAATTTACTTTGTGAACAATCCAGGGTGGATTTGATTTAAATAAAGTCAATTTAAATCATGATTTAAAATGTAATTTGTGATTTAAATGCTTGATTTAAATCAACTCAATATAAATCAAAATTTTTAATGAGCAACTGTCATCTCTGCGCCTCCTCTGACCCGCTGTCACTTTAATGGGACGGGTGGTGATGGGGTGATGGGGCAAGGACACAACAAGGTGAGGGACGTGGCGGCAGCAGGTGATTGGATGCCTGCTAACAGGGGCTGCCATGATGGATCTGAAATGACAGGTGCTCTTTAAATATAAGGACTTATTCTTGCTGGTAGTTAGAATCTTTAATCTTTACAAAATGAAGGTTTCCTATTTAGAATAATAAGCTGTCAGGTTAGTAAAACAGCGATATCAGAACCGATTCAGTCATAGAGTTTGTAGTGAAAAAAATCCTGAACTTTGTTTTATCTCATGGTTATTGTGAAATTGTGTGAATGCATTAAAGCCGCTCACTGTATCACTTGGCCCCGCCCCCCGCGTCATTGGATGTGATTGACAGCAGCGCCAGCCAATGGCTGCGCTGCTTTCAATCCATCGGCTCTAGCCAATCAACGGCCAGGCTGAGCGGCGAAGAGGATGACGGGGCCGAGCGTGGGACTTTCAAAGGGTCAAGTAAGTATATCGGGGGGCCGAGGGGGGGCGTAATTGTCGGAAGTTTTTTCACCTTAACCACTTAAACCCCCGGACCATATTGCTGGTCAAAGACCAGAGCACTTTTTTCGATTCGGCACTGCGTCCTTTTAACTGACAATTGCGCGGTCGTGCAACGTGGCTCCCAAACAAAATTGGCGTTCTTTTTTTCCCACAAATAGAGCTTTCTTTTGGTGGTATTTGATCACCTCTGCGGTTTTTATTTTTTGCGCTATAAACAAAAATAGAGCGACAATTTTGAAAAAAAAATAATATTTTTTACTTTTTGCTGTAATAAATATCCCCCAAAAATATATTAAAAAAACTATTTTTTTCCTCAGTTTAGGCCGATACGTATTCTTCTACATATTTTTTTCGGAAAAAAAATCGCAATAAACGTTTACTGATTGGTTTGCGCAAAAGTTATAGCGTTTACAAAATAGGGGTAGTTTTATGGCATTTTTATTAATATTTTTTTTTTTACTAGTAATGGCGGCGTTCAGCGATTTTTTTTTCGGTACTGCGACATTATGGCGGACACTTCGGACGCTTTTGACACATTTTTGGGACCATTGGCATTTTTATAGCTATAAAAATGCATTGGTTTACTATAAAAATGCCACTGGCAGGGAAGGGGTTAAGTATGTCCCTGGGTGTGTTCTAACTGTACGTGGGGTGGCCTCACTAGGGGAAATGACTGATCGCTGTTCATGCATTTCTCCCCTGACAGGACACACAGCTCCCGGTCCTCGCTCTGTAACGAGTGCCCGGCGGCGATCGCGCCCACTGGGCACGCGAACGGGAGTCAGGGACGAGCGGGGGTGCGTATGCGCCGCTTAGAGAGCCGACGTAGAGCTACAGGGCTCTCGCGCAGGGGAGCCGACCTGACGCCGTAGAACTGCGGCAGCTGGTCGTCAAGTAGTTAATGCACAGAATGCATTAAGGTGAAATTTTTTTTTTCTTTACAACCCCTTTAAATACACTGGCCCGGATTCAGATAGGAGTTACGATGGTGTATCTCCGGATACGCCGTCGTAACTCTGAGTGGCGGGGTCGTATCTATGCGACTGATTTGTAGAATCAGTTACGCATAGATTTCCCTAAGATCCGACCGGCGTAAGTCTCTTACACCGTCGTATCTTAGGCTGCATATTTACGCTGGCCGCTAGGTGGCGCTTCCGTAGATTTACGCGAGGAATATGCAAATTAGGTAGATACGCAGTTTCAGAAACGTACGTCCGGCCGGCGCATTTTTTTACGTCGTTTACATTAGGCTTTTTCCAGCGTAAAGTTACCCCTGCTATATGAGGGGTATCCTATGTTAAGTATGGACGTCGGGCCAGCGTCGTATTTTCCATCGTTTGCGTAAGACGTTCGCGAATAGGGCTGGGCGTAATTTACGTTCACGTCGAAAGCATTGGCTTTTTGCGGGTTAATTTGGAGTATGCGCACTGGGATACGTTCACGGACGGCGCATGCGCCGTTAGCCAAAAACGTCATTTACGTGGGGTCAGCCATCATTACCATACAACACGCCCACTGCATGGAGAATTTGAATTCCGCGGGCTTACGCCGGACCACATACGCTACGCCGCCTTAACTTAGGGTGCAAGTTCTTTCTGAATACGGAACTTGCGTCCTAATTTACGGCGGCGTAACGTATCTGAGATACGTTACGCCCGCCGATAGATACACAATTGTATCTGAATCCGGGCCCCTGACCAGTAAAGCATGTTTTTCCCCTTTTTTTCCCAGATTTCCCCTCCTTTGCTAGAACAGGCCTATTTTTGACTATTGTAGGCAGAGTTTAGATCTAGTTTCTGATCTGGCAGCATAAGCGCAATCCAGATTTAAAAACAAGTGGCGCCGTTTGCACTCTTTAATTATCATTAATACATTCACAGCGTTTTGCAGCTGACTCTTCTCTCCCCGCATGGTGCGAACAGAAACATGCAGTTACACAGAAGACCCCTCAGATAGCGACACAATGACACACTGAGCCCTTTTCTCTAATGATCAGTGATTAACATGTGATCCGGTGGCATGGTGGCACTGCGCCGTGTCCCTCTCATTAGTGTTATTATCAAACAACCTGCCGCATCAGAGCCTGTCTTCCTTATTTATGAAATATTTAGCAGCGCGAGGACCCAGCTGAGGCCTGGCGTGGTGCTGACAGCAGCCCCCCGGGGAGAAGAAGGATTACGCCAAGTAAGAAAGGGAGGGTAAAGCTCCCTGAGATCCTGCACACTCTGCCTGTCGCCGAAAATCACATGCAAGGCATCCATCTGCCGTCACGCCGTGTCAGCCCACCAATCGCCATCTCCGTACACCACCGTGCCCTCAAGACATTCCTTTTTTTTTTTGCTCAGCTGACGATATAAAACAGATACTGCGGTAATATTGAATTAGTACTGCATTAACACACCGTTTGATCAGATCACTGAAGGCACGCCGTGCTAGTAATGCAGGAATAACAGCGTTCTGCTTTTCAACACTGCAGCAGGTCTGAGATGACAATGCTGCAGCAATAAAACAGAAGGGAAAACAGGGATGCTGAGATATTACTGCAACAGAACGGCTCCCGCTGAAAAATAGGAGTCTCAGGACTGGACCTGTAATAAAGCGGCTGCCCCAGAGTCTCGGGAGCGGTACTGCAATGCTGGCTTATGTACTGGGCTTAGTGAACCTGGGAGGAGGAAATAAAGGAAACCAGCTGACAACACACAGAAATTGCAGTTGCCTTGCCTGAAAATACTCGCACCTTTTTTAGAGGCAAATATATCTTTATTGTCTTACAAAAAGGACAAAGCCTGGGGTGTCCGATAGAGGGAACGACGAGACACACAAAGAGACTTATAGCCTATTTGTAGCAGCAGCCAGAGTCTCCATAACCAGATCATAGAAATCTTCCACGGTTACCTTCCAATTATTAACCATTTTAGAGTCGAAGACCAGAGCACTTTTTGCGTTTCGGCACTGCGTCGCTTTAACCGACGTGCAACATGGCTCCCAAACAAAATTGACGTCCTTTTTTCCCCCCACAAATAGAGCTTTATTTTGGAGGTATTTGATCATCTGTGTTTTTTTTTTGCGCTATTAACAACTAGAGGGCCGCACTATAGACAAAAGACGTCCACAGCGCGGCTCTCAAGTGCAGAGTGGACGTCTTTAGACGTCCTGTTGTTGTGAATCCCCGTGCGCGCCACTGGGGGTGCGCAGCGGGGAAAAACCGTGCCCGGCGCATCGTTCGGGGGCCGATGCAAGTGCCTGGCGGCCGCGATGTCCGCCAGACACCCGCGATCGTCAGTGACACAGCAGGACGTGGAGCTCTGGGTGTAAACACAGAGCTCCACGTGCTGTCAGGGAGAGAGGAGACCGATCTGTGTCCCTTGTACATAGGGACACAGCATTGGTCACCTCCCCCAGTCACCCCCCTCCCCCCACATAGTAAGAACACACCCAGGGAATACATTTAACCCCTTCCTCACCCCCTAGTGTTAACCCCTGTCCGATACGTCCGCCGCAATATCGCAGGCCTGACAAAAAAAATCGCAAATCGTAGCCATTACTAGTAAAAAAAAAAAAATCATAAATCTATCCCCTATATTGTAGGCGCTATAACTTTAGCGCAAACCAATCAATATACGCTTATTGCGATTTTTTTTAACAAAAATATGTAGAAGAATATGTATCGGCCTAAACCGAGGGAATTTTTTTTTTTTTTTTTTTTAAATTGGGATATTATTATAACAAAAAGTAAAAAATATTGTGTTTTTTTTCAAAATTTTCTGTTTTTTTATGTTTATAGCGCAAAAAATAAAAATCGCAGAGGTGATCAAATACCACCAAAAGAAAGCTCTATTTGAGGGAAAAAAATGATAAAATATAATTTGGGTACAGTGTTGTATGACCACGCAGTTGTCATTCAAAATGCGTCAGCGCTGAAAGCTGAAAATTGGTCTGGGCACGAAGGGGGTTTAAGTGCCCAGTAATGAAGTGGTTAAACAAAAATATAGCGACAATTATATAAAAAAGCAATATTTTTTTATTTTTTGCTTTAATAAATATCCCCAGAAAATACATAAAAAAACTAATTTTTTCCTCAGTTTAGGCTGATACGTATTCTTCTACATATTTTTGGTAAAAAAAAAAAAAAACGCAATAAGCGTTTATTGATTGGTTTGCGCAAAAGTTATCGGGCCGGATTCAGAAAAGAGATACGCCGGCGTATCTCCTGATACGCCGTTGTATCTCTGAGTCCGGCCGTCGTATCTATGCGCCTGATTCATAGAATCAGGTTACTCATAGATATCCCTAAGATCCGACAGGTGTAAGTGACTTACACCGTCGGATCTTAGGCTGCAATCTCATGCTGGCCGCTAGGTGGCGCTTCCGTTTGTATACGCAAGGAATATGCAAATGAGGAGTTACGCCGATTTAGAAACGAACAACCGCCCGGAGCTTTTTTTTTACGTCGTTCGCGTTCGGCTTTTTCCGGCGTATAGTTACCCCTGCTATATGAGGGGTATGTGCGGCGTATCCTATGTTAAGTATGGCAGTCGTTCCCGCGACGAGTTTTGAATTTTTTACGTCGTTTGCGTAAGTCGTTCGCGAATACAGCTGGACGTAATTTACGTTCAAGACGAAAGCATGACGAGTTACCGACGTCATTTGGAGCATGCGCACTGGGATTCAGTCGCGGCTGGCGCGCGCGCAGTTCGTTCAGCGCGGGGACGCGCATCATTTAAATGATACACGCCCCCTACCCGCCGAATTTGAATTCCGCCGGTGGATTTACGCTACGCCGCCGCAACTTTACAGGCAAGTGCTTTGTGAATAAAGCACTTGCCTGAAAAACTTGCGGCAGCGTAACGTAAAACAGATAGGTTACGCGGATCTAAAGATCCGCTCACCTATCTGAATCTAGCCCATAGCGTCTACAAAATAGGGGATCGTTTAATAGCATTTTTATTCATATTTTTTACTTGTATTGGCGGCGATCTGCGTTTTTTATCGGGACTGCGACATTATGGCGGACACATCGGACACTTTTGGCACTATTTTGGGATCATTCACATTTACACAACGATCAGTGCTGTAAAAATGCACTGATTACTGTGTAAATGTGACTGGCAGTGATGGGGTTAACCACTAGGGGGAGCTGAAAGGGTTAAAGCGGATGTGCCATGGGAAAAACATATTAAAAGCCAGCAGCTACAAATACTGCAGCTGCTGACTTTTAATATTAGGACACTTACCTGTCCTGGAGTCCAGCGCCGATCGCAGCAGAGCACGAGTGATCGCTCGTCTCTCTGCTGCTCCCCCCGCCATCCACGCTGAGGGAACCAGGAAGTGAAGCGCTGCGGCTTCACTGCCCGGTTCCCTACGGCGCATGCGCGAGTCGCGCCGCGCCCGCCGATTGGCTCCCGCTGTGTGCTGGGAGCCGAGTGTTCCCAGCACACAACAGGGGGGGGGGTGACGGGAAGTGACGGAATGGCCGTCTTTTGCCGGGCCGGAAGTGGGTGCAAATACCTGTCTTTAGACAGGTATCTGCACCCCCCTCCCCCCTGAAAGGTGTCAAATGTGACACCGGAGGGGGGAGGGTTCCGATCAGCGGGACTCCACTTTAGGGTGGAGAACCGCTTTAAGTGTGTTCTAGGGAACGATTCTAACTGTGAAGCCTCTTACACATGCTTGGTTTTCTCGGCAAGAACCAGCAAGAAAACTGCTGGCCCGAGTAAACCGAGCGTGTGTACGAGGCTTTCAGGATTCTTGTCTGGAAATCTGGCCAGAATCTCGACGAGAAAAATAGAGATCCTGCTCTCTATTTTCTCGTCGAGATTCTTGTCGGCCTGTTTCCCAACGAGAAACCCGAGCGTCTGTATGCTTACCTGTCGCCGTGGAAACCTGCGCATGCTCGAAATGACTTTGCCGCATGCGCGGTAGCTTCCACGGCATAGGTAGGGGGGAAACAAGATGGCGGCGACGGCATCGAATGTGACGAGCACTTGCTCGTCGAACGCAATGACGTCACTGCGTTCTTGCCTTTCAAAAGAACCGTGGTTCTTTTGAAATGAGTGTGTGTACACTTGGGAGGCAAGAGATTCTTGCCAAGAATCTCGTCAGGAAAAACGTTTTTTTCCTGACTAAATTCTTGCCCGTGTGTACGAGGCCTCAGGGGGGGTGGCTTACTATGACATGTCACTGATCGCTGCTCCCGATGACAGGGAGCAGACGATCAGTGTCAGTGTCACTAGGCAGAACAGAGAGATGCTTGTTTACACTGGCAACCCCCATTCTGCAGGTCCTTGACACACGATCACGGGACACTGGCGGACATTGAGTCCGCGGGGTCCCGCGGGCGTGATCACGGAGCTCGCGGCAAGGGGCGCGCACGCCCACATGGCGGCAAATTTAAACTGACGTATATTTACATCGATTTGCCTGTCCGTGCCATTCTGCCGACGTAAATATACAGGAGCCGGTCCTTAAAGTGGAGGTTCACCCAAAAAACAAGTATATAACATTACATTCAGTATACCTCAAACATGTACATGTGCCGTTTTTTTTGGGGGGGGGGGTGTACATACGGTATTATCTGTATTTTCCTCCCGGCTTCCGGGTACTCACTCCCGCGGGACTGGGCGTTCCTATGCAGTGCCGCAATGTCATCTGGGACTTCGCCCATATGATTGACGTGCCTGAGAAAAACTCCCACCGGCGGATAAGGCGCGTCATGACTTTCCGAAAATAGCCGAACTGCGAGTCGGCTCTACACGGCGCCTGCGCACCGACTAGGAGCCGTGTAGAGCTGACTGCGCAGGCGCTGTATAGACCCGACTCGCAGTTCGGCTATTTTCGGAAAGTCATGATGCGCCTTATCCGCCGGTGGGAGTTTTTCTCAGGCACGTCAATCATATGGGCGAAGTCCCAGATGACATTGCGGCACTGCATAGGAACGCCCAGTCCTGCGGGAGTGAGTACCCGGAAGCCGGGAGGAAAATACCGATAATACCGTATGTACACCCCCACCAAAAAAAAAAACACGCATACTGTACATGTTTGAGGTATACTGAATGTAATGTTATATACTTGTTTTTTGGGTGAACCTCCGCTTTAAGTAGTTAAGGTGGATAATGGTAAATGAGCGCCTATCGGCGATTCAAAAATGTCAATATTTTTATTGGAAAAGAAACAAAGTTTGGCATGAACAGGCACAATAATGCAGCAAAATCGACTCTCAGGTCGTCAACATAATAGCATAAAAACATAGGAAATATAGTCACAATATATATCCAACTTATATCCTTACATCCAAAATAAAAGGCTGAACAACAACTAATGCCGCGTACACACGACCGTTTTTCATGTCATGGAAAAAAATAGTTTTTCTCCATGTGATTCCTCTCAAACCAGCCTTGCCTACACACGATTGTGATAAAAAATGCTCTATAAAAGCGCGGTGATGTACAACACGTACAACGGCACTATAAAGGGGAAGTTCCATTCGAATGGCGCCACCCTTTGGGCTGATTATGCTAATTTTCCGTCTCATAACTTGATTCTGAGCATGCGCGTTTTTTTCCCCGTAGTTAAAGAGTACACACGACCGTTTTTCACGACGAGAAAAAAAACGACGATGTGAAAAACTATGAGAAAAAATAGAGCAGGTTCTACATTGTTAATGGCCATTTTTCTCATCGAGAAAAATTTCTGGAGCCTACACACGATCGTTTTTAATGACCAATTTAAAAAATGGAATTTTTCTCGTCATGAAAAACAGTGATGGGAAAAAACAGACATCAAATTTTGTTTGGGAGCCACGTCGCACGACCCTGCAATTGTCAGTTAAAGCGACGCAGTGCCGAATCGCAAAAAGGGGCCTGGTCCTTTAGCTGCATAATGGTCCGGGGCTTAAGTGGTAAAAGTAGGAGTAAATCCTCCAACCTCCGACCTGCTGGTCCTTCTTTGTGCTTCCAGCTGTGGATACACGTTACTTCCTGTGACATATCAGCCAATCCAGAAGAAGGACCAGCTGCCACTCGTAGTGGGCGCTCCTCCAAAAGTTGAAGTGGTGTGGGCAGATGAATCCTTATGACAGGAAGCACATTCAAAGTACCAGGATAACCAGCTACAGCAATGCCAGCATTAAACAAAAAAAGACTAGTGTTTAATAGAGGATAAGGTAACATCATTTTAGATTTACATGCACTTTAGGGAGATGTTTTATATACAGTAAACCCTTGTAGCCAACATATTGTGGTGGTACTGAAGGACACCTTGCCATGTCATGCATATCAAGCAAGGCAAAAACCAATATGCCAGTTCATCCGTGTGCCCAGAGAAGCCACCAGATGTAGTGGAGGGACTTTTGTGGGAATCTAGGTGCTTGGTAAGGAAGATGTGGCTCAGTGCCCTCTCACACCCAAAGTCACCTCAAAACTTGACTGTTTTTATCTCAGTGGCATCAGAGAAAGGAGCCATATGTAATCACAGCTGGTACAGATCTCTTACAGTTCTACACCTTCCACCAGGGTCAACCACATGAATGCAGTTTCACCCTGAACTGCAAATTATACTTTTCTCGGTGTCAAGTACAGTAGTAGGTATTTGTCAGGGTGTAGTGTCACAGTTTGCTGCCTATCCCAGAATGCTGCGGAAGTCACGTGGTGGTCAACTGCGCACGCGCGATGCATTCCAAACGCAAGTGCGATGCGTTCCAATGGATTGACGACAGTACACACCAGCGAACCCGGTATTCAGGGCGACGTGGATTTAGAGGAAAGTGGCCAGTCTGCCTCACATCCTCGCTTCGCTCGGACGGCTCGCTCCGCTCACTCGGCCTCCTGGCTCTTTTTTTAACATCCTCCAATTCACGGGGATGTTAAGGAAAGAGCCTGGATGCCGACCGAGGTTTCACTGGTGTGTACTGTCGTGAATTCATTGGAACGCATCGCATTTGCGTTTGGAACACATCGCGCATGCGCAGTTGGCCGCCACGTGACTTCCGGAGCATTCTAGGATAGGCAGCAAACTGTGTCAATACAAGGGCCTGTATCCGGCTGTAACTCTTCTTGCTGAGCCACCTAAAATGCTGGACAGCTCCCTTTGGATACGTTAGACCAATGGTTCTTAACCCTCTGAGTGGTGTTCCCGAGTCTGACTCGGGGTGAGATTTTTTGGCCAGGATCGGTAATCCCCGAGTCAGACTCGGGCTTGCCTCGCTGAATCCACAGGCAGTGTTTACTTACCTTGTCCCTGGATCCAGCGATGCCACCGCGCTGTGTGAGCGAACGGGACCTCGCTCGATTCACACAGTGCCTCTGTTCCCTGCTACGTTACGACGCACGGGAGCGGAGAATGGCGCCAAATTCAAAAAGGTAAACAAACACATTACATACAGTATACTGTTATCTTATAGATTACAGTACTATATGTAAAAAGTACACCCCCCCCCCCGTGTCCCTAGTGGTCTGCACAGTGCCCTACATGTACTTTTATATAATAAAAAAATTTCTTTCTGCCTGCAAACTGTAGATTGTCCATAGCAACCAAAAGTGTCCCTTTATGTCAAAAATTGATTTAGAGCAGCTAGAAAACAGCGATAATAAATTATTTTAATTATATTATTATTTGTTATAATTATTTATAATTATTTATTATATTATCATTTATAATTTTGTTTTTACAAAAATGTCATACCCGGGATGCCTACTAGACTCCTGTTTGGTCAGATTTAAGTGAGTTATTCCTAAAAATTACAGGCCTACAGTATAAAACGCCAAATTTCCTTGCAAATAATGGTACCGCTTTCAGCACCTTTTTTCTGAAAGAATCATACCGCCAGGGAGGTTAACCTGGGGGTCGAATGAAAATTTGGGGGTCACCGCATTCTGGGCTGTTCCTGAAGCCCACGCTTCTCTCCTAGCCTTTTTGCAGCTGCCTAGGAGGACTGTTCCTGGAACCCACGGCCGCCCACTCAGCCTCTTCGCAGCCGCCCATTCAGTTCAGGGCATGGCTGGGGGGCAGAGACTAGAGGTCAGCTGACTAGTGAGGAATGTGAAGTGGGAGGGGCTGGAGGAGACCCTATCGCCTGATTTCGGCATAGGTGTCGCTGCTGCGAGACACCACAAAGTCAGGGACACAGTGAAGCCGGAGACACGGTGAGTAACACTACCTGTGATTATAGTTGCCAGTAAAAGTCCTCACTACAGTTCTCAGATCAGCAGATAACCTTGATCAAGAGCACCTAAGTTGACTGATCAGAACTCCCCCCCAGCACTGCCACTCATCTCATTCCCCACCAGCACTGCCACTCATCCCAACTCCCTGCCAGCACCCCCCTTCCCCCACCAAGGAGTAAGAGAAGGAATAAAAATAGAGAATACATGGAAGGGAAAGGGGGGGGGGGGACAAACAAAAAGGGAGAGAAAGAATGATGCCACGTACACACGACCATTTTTAATGGTCTAGAAAAAAAAAAAAAGTTTTTTTCAACCCGATTATTGTCAAGCCTGCCTTGCCTACACACGATCGTGAAAAAATAAATGCTCTAGCAAAGTGTGGTGAAGTACAACACATACAACGGCACTATAATTTGGGCTGCTTTAGCTGATTTCGTGTTAGTAAAAGTTTGGTGAGAGACAAATTGCGCTTTTCAGTCTGTTACAGCTTGACGAATGTGCTATCTCCATTACGAACGCTAATTTTACCAGAACGAGCGCTCCCGTCTCATAACTTGCTTCTGAACATGCATGGTTTTTCACGTTGTTAAAGTCCAAACACGACCATTTTTTACGACGTTAAAAACGACATAGTCTCCTCACTGTAGGGGGCATGATATACATAAGAATGCCACCTTTATTTACATGCCACCTGACGCAGCTATTTACAAATGAATGCTGTCGCTATTTACATATTTATACCCCCGCTATTTACATATGATTTCCAGTTAATTACATGTAAAAGCAGGGTCTGCCGGTGAGTCATCTGTACACAACAATAGGGTTGAGATGGGAAGCATTAGTAGCCGCACTTCACACTGAGATATCGGGACACAGCACAGGACTAAAACTTCAAGGGACAGTGACGTCATCAGTTTGCGACTCCCCGGCTGTGTATATGGCGGCGGAGCACTGACATTGAGGAGAGAAGAGATGTGGGCGGCCCGACAACTACAGAGGAGACAGGCGGGTGTGATGATCGCTGTCATACGTTCGGTGTCGGGGAGGACGGAGGGGGAACAGAGGATCGCTCAGGTGCTGAAGGATCGATTTCCCCGGGCGGCTCACATTCGTGTTGTGGACATTTCAGGCGGATGCGGATCAATGTACGATGTTCATGTGAAATGTGAAGATTTCCGGGAGAAACGAATCGTCCAACAACATCACCTGATCAACGAGGCGTTGCGGGACGAGATAAAGTCGATGCACGGCCTGAGGATCTTCACCTCCGTCCCCAGCCAATGACAAGAGACTTTATAGGACCCTCCCACAATCCCGGAGGATGTTGGGTATCGAAGGGTTACCATGACAGCACTTTGCACTCTGATCTCGCAGAACGCCGCGCCTGCGCACAACTCACCTCTCTCACTTCCTGTATGAATATTAATGATTAAAAAAAAACTTGTGACCAATCATAGAATGTTCTCTGAAGTGTTATGCAGAGAACACTGCGAGGGGCACCACAATCTTCACACTGTAGACTGCAATTAATGAACAAATGAAACAGAAATCAGAAACCGTCCCTCGAAATCAGGGACAGTTGGGAGCTACAGCAATGTCTTGTCAGAGAGTAGTTATTGGTATCCAAACTTCTTTAAAACTGGGCCCATGAGTGGTTAACTTGCACATTTGACATATTTAGGTGGCTGCCATTTTGAGACAAAGGTGAGCAACGACAACAAAGGTACTTCTCTTAGGCCCTTTCACACTGGGGTGGGGGTGGCTTCGGCAGTAAACCACCACTATTTTTAGCAGCGATTTACCGTCAATTTTGCGGCGCTATTCGACTGCTAGCAGGGCGGTTTTACCCCCCCGCTAGCGACCGAGAAAGGGTTAAAAACCACTGCAAAGCGGCTCTGCAGAGGCGTTTTGTTGGCGGTATAGCCGTGGTGCCCCATTGATTTCAATGGGCAGGAGCGGTGGTGGAGCGATATACACACCGTTCTTTCACCGCTCCAAAGATGCTGCTAGCAGTACTTTTTTTACCGTCCTGCTAGCGCACCACTCCAGTGTGAAAGCCCTCGGTGCTTTTACACTGGAAAGACAGCAGCGGCTGTTTCAGGTCGGTTTTACAGGCGATATTTTTAGCGTTATAACGCCTTTAAAGCGACCCAGTGTGAAAGGGGTCTTACAACGAGTTTTCTTTAACCACTTGAGACCCGCGCTATTGACAAAAGACGTCAACAGCGCGGCTCTCAGGTGCCAACTGGACGTCTTTGGACGTCATTTCAAGTGCAGTACCCGCGCGCGCCCCTGGGGGGCGCGCAGCGGGTAAACACTGTTCCAGTGCATCGCTGGGAAGCTGATGCGTGTACCTGGCGGCCACGATGTCCGCCGGGTACACGCGATCGTCGGTAAGACAGCGGGGACGTGGAGCTCTGTGTGTAAACAGAGCTCCACGTGCTGTCAGAGGAGAGGAGACATAGGGACACAGCATCGGTCACCTCCCCCAGTCACCCCCCTCCCCCCACACAGTTAGAACACACCCAAGTTACATATTTAACCCCTTCCTCACACCCTAGTGTTAACCCCTTCCCTGCCAGTCACATTTATACAGTAATTTGTGCATTTTTAAAGCACTGATCGCTGTATAAATGTGAATGGTCCCAAATTTGTGTCAAAAGTGTCCGATACGTCCGCCGCAATATCGCAGTCCCAATAAAAATCGCAGATTTTATGGCAAACAGGAGGCTCATATTATGCTATAATCTTTCTTTACTGTCATCCAGCAGCAAGAGAGTTAATGAAAAGAAAAAAACGTTACACAGATAGGTATGCAAATGAACATAGGTAGACTGTCCAATCAGGTAACAGGAGTATGTTATAAAGGTGAGGTACAGGTGATATTCTTCCTCTTTCTTGCTGCTCCAGCCAGATAAGTACATTGAAATTTTTTACTCAGGTGCTTCTACATATATTATATATATATATTGTGACAAGGTCGCACGGAATAGCGGTAATGTAATGCAGCAAAGTCGCTGAACTTAAGCAATAAATATGGCTTTATTGCACTCAAAAGAAATAATACAAAAACAAAACGGCCTACTTCAGCTTAGGAAGCTACCTAACAGTACGGTCCTTGACTACTGTGTACTGGAGGGGCTATTCCAGCCTCCAGTATAAAACAAATAATAGTCCAAATAAGTGTTTGTCTGTGACAGACCTTTTTTCTCCAAAGAAGACAGTCTCCAACCTGTCCTGTTCAGCTCAGCATGCCTAAGGCTGAGCTCTCCCTCCTCCAGTCTCTATCAGGTGTGCGTAATTAATAGGGAGAGAGAGGAGGTTTTCCTGTTGGCCAGGCTTAACCCTTTCTAAGACAGGGAAAGCTGATCTTTACAACCTCTCACTGACATACATGGAATCATGTACCCTGTCACAATATATAACTCATTACATATATATATATATATTTATATTCATTTTCTGCAGAGTTTTCCCTGCAACCCTGCGCTTGTCACAGTTTGCAGGGCTGTACTTTTTATCCTTAATGGCAGTCCCAGCATTGCCCACCCCCCTTCTATTCATTATCTTCCCAGGTGGTCTCCTCACCATTCCAATACCCCCGCTTACAGCACACTCACTTGTTCTCTGACGGCCCACGTCCCCTCACCGCGGCCGTTCGGCGGTATCCCGGCAGTCCGGGATATCGTTTCCTCACAGCTGGTGCTCAGCTGTGGCGCGGTCCCGCGCGCATTCGCAGCCGACACGCAGTGTGTCTCCTCACTGCGCTGCAGCGCTGCTATACCGCTGTTCCCTGACAGAAAGTCCATTCTCCTGTGTGGGTGTGTGCCTGCCACATACCAACCCTGAACCCGGTTTAGGTTCAGGGGTGTATGTTTGGCACACACAAACAAATAGTAACACATTTACACAAACAAATTTAAATAAACATATGTTTGTTCATATGGATATATGCATATAGATATATGTATATATACTTATATATATATATATATATATATATATATATGTAGATATAGATGTATGTATATATATATATATATATACATATATACTTACACACTTTGAACTGCAGTCAGAATATTAGTACTAAATATATATATATATATATATATATATATATATGTTTGGGTATACGCTCATAATATATGTGCCCTCTTGCTGACATATATATTGTCTGCTGATACAAAAAATATATATAGTTCTGCTGCATATATATTAAATAGTTGTTCTATTATTTTTTCTCTTTCAGAATAATTTGTCTTCAGTCAATCACATTTACTCACACCTCACTATGTCTAATAAAGATTCCACTACTGTTACATCCTCAGATATTCCTGAGGAAAACCAGAAAATCCAATCCATAATAGATAAATCCATCCAATCTGCTATGCAGACGGCCATGCATGATTCCATTGCACAATCGGTAGTCATGGCCCTGTCTCAAAGTAAACCTCAGGTTACCCCTGAACCTTTACCTATTACCCCATCTGACATTTATTGGTCAGCGGAGGACTCTACATCCCACATGATTCAGGGATTGAAAAAAGCGGGTAAAGTGTCTCAAAAACGACATCATATATCTCATACGGGTCCCTCCGATTCTAAAAGAATGGTCCTGATGGAGAACCAGGGTGAATCTTCTAAGCCTCCTAGTAAAGGAAAGGCTACTGTCAGTGACAAGAGGTCACACGTTATACCCTCTGCCTGGGAGGAGTTGATCTTACAACGGGTAAAAATGGCCTCAAAGAGGCAAAAACCAGACACTTACCGTACCTCTTCCAGCAATTCTTCTTCTGATGAGGAATCTTTATCAGAAGAAGGAAGAGACTCTGAATATGAGAATGTCTCTGATGCAGAAGAAGGAATACCCTTGAAAAGGAGGAATCCGAGGATGCTATTATAGACGGCTCTGGTGATCCGTATTTCGACCCAGGTCAAATTAAACATCCCCGTTCAGGGGAATGGGTTACCCATTCCCTAGTTACGAAATGTTTAAGCCTCTGGATCCAGAAACCATTAGATAAGAACGAGGCTAGTAAGTTAAGAGCAGAGTGCCCGAGACCGTCCCTCCCAAAGAAATTAGCCAATACACCCTAATTAGACCCCCGCATTAGTTAAATTCCTTCTAAAATCAGGAAAACACCCAAAAAAGGGGGTGGACAGATCATATCGTTTCTGTCAAGATAAATTATTAGACATGTTAGGCCCCTTAGCTAAGATTCTAGATTTAATAGAAGAAGCAGTTTCATCTAACACCCCAATAGATTTAAATGTCCTGAAAGGTTGGGCTCAGCGAGCCATTGTACTATTTGGCAACGCCAATGCGGCCATCTCTAGCGAAAGGAGAAGAACGATTCTGATGAAGCTGGATCCACAGCTTATGCATCTCGCTTCATCTCAACCATCTTCCATCACCAAGGGTCTACTTTTTGGTGACTCTTTTATTAAAGAGATCAACAAATACGTAGCTCTCTTTACTTCTTTAGACAAGGCCCAATCATCACTCAAAAAGGTTTTCCAACCAAAGTTTTTCCAAAGGGAAACGCAAGGGCCGATTTCCCAACAGATCTTCTACCGAAGGTCATTTCCCCAGAGGCCCTCTGAACACCGTGTTAGGTTACCAGATAGATTTCACCTCTTTACCGACTCAAAGTCAGGATCCTATTCCAATAAGGTTCTCAGAAGAGGACAAAAAGCTCATCTCACTGGAGATAAAAGAGCTTTACTCCAAAGGGGCCATAGTTCAAGTTCCCTTGCAAACTCCAGGTTTTGTGAGCAACCTGTTCCTGGTCAAAAATAAGGATGGAGGTTTCAGACCAGTAATAAATCTGAAATATCTAAACAATTTCGTCCATTACCGCCATTTCAAGACCATAAAAGACCTTTTATTACAAGGAGACTGGTTGGCAAAAATAGATATGAATGATGCCTATCTTTCAGTGCACATGCAAGAGAATTCCCAACCATTTCTTCAATTCCTGTGGCAAAACAAGAAATGGCAATTCACCAGTCTACCATTCGGTCTGTCATCTGCCTCCTGGTGCTTTACGAAACTACTGAAACCAGTAGTAGCAGCTCTAAGGAGCAGGGGTGTTCGTCTAATTATATATTTAGACGACATTTTGATCATGGCACAATCACTTCAGACTATTCATTTACACATTCAATGGACGATATCCCTTCTGAACATGCTGGGATTCATAATCAATTACAAGAAATCCATCCTAACCCCTTCAAAGGAGGTAGAATTTCTGGGTTTTCTTGTCAATACCCAACTATCCCTTCTGAGTCTTCCAAACAGGAAATTGAAGACGATCAGAAGAGAGATTCGCTCAGTCCTGAACAAAAGTCAAATATCTCTTCGGACAATTGCGAGGATTGTCGGTCTATTATCAGCTTCCATTCAAGCGATATTTCCGGCACCTTCACACTACAGAGCACTACAGAGACTAAAAGCCCAACATCTAAGAGACGGCTTGGCATATTCCGACGAGATAACACTAACTCCGGACACCAAAGAAGAATTACTTTGGTGGCTGACTCACATCCAGATGTGGAATGGGAAGACTATTTTCCATCCACATCCGGATTTAATAATAGAATCAGACGCAAGCAACTCAGGTTGGGGTGCTCGCTGCGGCCCTCTTACAACAGGAGGGAAATGGTCTCCAGACGAAGCTCTGTTACATATCAATTGTCTCGAACTCTTAACGGGATCATTTGCTCTCAAGAGTTTTGCGAGAGACAGATCCGATTGTTGTATTCTACTGCGCATGGACAACATATCCGCAGTACAATACATCAATCGATTAGGAGGTACAAAATCCAAACCTTTGGCGAACATTGCAAAGGATTTTTGGCATTTTTGCCTGGACAAGAACATTATATTGAAGGCGGAATACATCCCAGGCCTATCCAATTCCATTGCAGACTGGAATTCCCTGTTATCTAACAGATTCCAGCGATTGGATGTTGAACCAGACAATTTTTCAACATCTAAAACTCCCTGTGGGGTCCTTTCCAGATAGATCTGTTTGCATCACGCCTGAACAGACAGATTCCAACATATTTCAGTTGGCGTCCAGACCCAGAAGCATTGGGGACAGATGCCCTTCTACAAATTTGACCGAAAGGAACATCTTACGATTTCCCCCCCCTTTGCTCTAATATCAAGGGCTCTCCTTCTGACACGTTACCTAGAATCGAACATAGTTCTGATAACCCCTTACTGGCCATCCCAAACATGGTTCCCTCAGGCTCTGGAGATGAGCATAGACTACCCACGATTACTCCCAGTATTCCCTTCTATTCTACTAGACCTATTTCAGAATCCTCATCCTCTTAAATTTTCTTAACTCCTGGGGTGATAATGAGAATCTGTCTTTAAAACTTCTATCTTTCAAACTAACAGTACTACTTTGTCTCATCTCCCTTAAAAGAGTAGCGGATGTAAAAGCCCTAGATATATCCCGTAGACAATTCTCTCCCCAGGGTGTTCAATTTTCCATTTTCAGACGCACATAGACCAACTTACATTCGGTCTTCTATCCGGCCTTTCCCTTTAATCCAAACCTTTGTGTAGTCCAATGTCTAAAAACCTATGAAACCAAATCTCAACCTTTTAGAGACCCTGACTCATCTCAATTACTAATTTCCTACTGCAAACCCTTCCATCCAGTTTCCTCACCCACCTTGGCTAGATGGGTGAGACAAACCATGGATTTGGCAGGCATTGACATTTCCATATTTGGCGCCCACTCCACCAGAGGTGCAATGGCCACTAAGGTATTTCAATCAGGTGGTTCTCTATCAGATTTAATGCGAACCGCAAACTGGTCTTCAGAATCCACTTTTAAGAATTTCTACTTAAGACCTGAATCTCATGTGTCTATGAATGTATTATAACTATAGGTTGTACGTTTATTTAATGCTCTAGAGTATACAGCTTTGAACAAGCATAATATGAGCCTCCTGTTTGCCATAAAATTGGAGATTTTCCTACCCTCGGGGACGGAAAATATAGATTTTATTAAAAACAGGAGGCGAGTATTATCCCACCCTAATACCCTACCCTTCAAGATTTATTTTGCTCTTACATAATGCATTCTTTTTCAGCTTAATGCGCCTATTCTACTGTGGACTTCATGACATATTGAAGAATGAGTTCCAGTTCAAGTTGTTCCAATTAGTTTCCAGTTCAAGTTATTTCCAGTCTAGTTTTATCATCAAGAAAGAGGAAGAATATCACCTGTACCTCACCTTTATAACATACTCCTGTTACCTGATTGGACAGTCTACCTATGTTCATTTGCATACCTATCTGTGTAACGTTTTTTTCTTTTCATTAACTCTCTTGCTGCTGGATGACAGTAAAGAAAGATTATAGCATAATACTCGCCTCCTGTTTTTAATAAAATCTATATTTTCCGTCCCCGAGGGTAGGAAAATCTCCAATTACTAGTAAAAAAATAATAATAAAAAAAAAATCATAATTCTGTTCCCCATTTTGTAGGCGCTATAACTTTTGCGCAAACCAGTCGCTTATTGCGTTTTTTTTTTTTTTACAAAAATATGTTGAAAAATACGTATCGGCCTTAACTGAGAAAAAAAATCATTTTTTAAAAAAAATTGGGATATTTATTATAGCAACAAGTAAAAAAAATATATATTTTTAAAATTGTCGCTCTTTTTTTGTTTATAGAGCAAAAAATAAAAACCGCAGAGGTGATCAAATACCACCAAAAGAAAGCTCTATTTGTGGGGAAAAAAGAACGCCAATTTTGTTTGGGAGCCACGTCGCACGACCGTGCAAATGTCAGTTAAAGCGACGCAGTGCCGGAAGCTGAAACGAAGGGGGTTTATGTGCCCAGTAAGCAAGTGGTTAAATGGGGGTGTGAGGTAGGAAAGGAAGGGTCCTCCTGTGACAGAAGGAAGTATGGGGGCCCTTCAGATCCCCGATAACAGCCCAGCGTGAGCCCCTTGGAGACTGCTGTGAAAGGATCTGGCTGAAAAAAAATAAAAAAATTCAGACTATTTAAACACAAAGTGCTAAAACAAGCCATGTGACAAGTAAATGGCGCACTCTGTAACAAGTCATAGGAAAAGATGCTTTTCATATTTAATGAGCTGATGGGATTATTTTCCCTCAACTCCCGGCTGTTTTAAAGACACAGCACATTTTATAGCGAGTGTTAAATAAAAAAATAAAATAAAAAATAATAAAAAAAAACTCTCAAGCATAGCAGGCCTTAAATATTTATCTTTCCTTGACAAATCTAGGGCAGTGCCGCAAAGCTGCTCAGCTACCACAGTGATGCATCAATGACATGGCAAGCTACTTACTATATATAATAAACACTGTGCAGGCTTTCCATTGCTGGCAGCTGCTATTCCGTACCTGATACTGATGTATAGCGGAGGCAGCCATCTTGTGGACTAAATCTTACCGTAGATATAACATAATGGGCATAATCTGGCCACAGAGTCATCCTACTTTTAAATGGCTATTGTATTCAAATGAACCTGTTATCAAATGTTAAAGCTCAGAACCAGCTTCTTGACGTTTGCAATTTCCGACAACATTTGCGTGACCGTGTGTATGCAACACAAGTTTGAGCCAACATCCGTCGGGAAAAAAGCCACTTTTTTTGTTGTCGGAATGTCCGATCGTCTGTACGTGGCATAGGAATGTTATGTAACCTCATATATAGCCCACATTGCCAACCAGACTTGGTATCTCATCGGTGTTATCCATCAAAAGTGTGATTCATCAAAATGGATAGTCTCTTTTTTTCAAAATCCAAGTCCCCAAGAAGTCACAGCACATTAAAAAAAAAAAGTTCTCTATTTCTGCACAATACAATACGCCAATGCTTCGGATCACACAAGGGTCCCTTTGTCAAGGTGCAGAATGTGCTACCATGGTTCACCCAAAATTAAGACCTACCCTGAAAATAAGACCTAGAGTTATTTTCCAGGAGGCTTGCACTATAAGCCCTACCCCGAAAATAAGCCCTCGTTTAAAATGCTTGTAAAATCCTAGAATCCACTCTATTACAGTATTATATAATGTACAATGTGTGTGTTTTTTTTTTTAATATATAATTGCGGTTAAGAGAGCTCCAGCGGGTCACAGAAGCACAAAGCAGAGCTATAACGAAGGTATTTGGCACAATTATATTACAGAAACACACACATTGTACATTATATACCGTATATACTCGAGTATAAGCCAAGTTTTTCAGCACATTTTGTTTGTGCTGAAAATGCCCCCCTCGGCTTATACTTGAGTCACCTTTTTGCGCCTGATCTCCCAGACTTTGGGGACCCAGTACCGGCCAAACTTGGTACACATGTAGCCCCACTCTTCCTCTACAAGTGTGCAAAGTTTGTTGCCCGGGTGAGCACCGATTTTTCAAAGTCGGGCACCCCTTCCATAGACTCCCATGTTAAACAGTAATTTTCCTGGTAACTTTGAGGACCCGGTACCGGCCATAGGTCCCCTGGACCGGAAACTTGGCACACATGTAGCCCCATTTCTCCTCTACAAGTGTGCAAAGTTTGCTGGCCGGGGAGCACTGATTTTTCAAAGCTGGGCACCCCTTCTATATACTCCCATGTTAAACATAAGTCTAGGCATGGACACAGTGAGGCATGGACACAGTGAGGCATGGACACAGTGAGGCATGGACACTGTGAGGCATGGACACTGTGAGGCATGGGCACAGTGAGGCATGGGCACAGTGAGGCATGCACATGGACACAGTGAGGCAAAGTGAGGCACAGTGAGGCATGCAGATGGACACCATAGGCTTATACTTGAGTCAATAAGTTTTCCCAATTTTTTGTGGTAAAATTAGGTGCCTCAGCTTATATTCGGGTCAGCTTATACTCGAGTATATACGGTAATACTGTAATAAGAGTGGATTATAAGATTTTACAAGCATTTTAACTCAGTTCACACTGGGGATTCCTGTCAGGCAGGGGGAGAGAGGGGGAGAGAAGACAGCACATTACATGGTAAGACCTACCCCGAAAATAAGCCCTACTGTGTCTTTTGTTGCCAAAATTAATATAAGACCCGGGCTTATTTTCGGGGAAACACGGTAGGAACTTTGTTACTTGATCTCTGCTGATGGAGGGTTTTGATGGAGGGAGACGATTTTGATGCTCCTCATTAGCAGGGATCAAATGATCGTGTACATTTTTACGGAAGTTACCTTTTTCCTAAAAAGTCAGTTTTTCCCAATATGTAGGGTTACCATTTAAATTAAAGTACTTTCATTTGGCAGTTAAGGTCCGGTCTTAGACAAATGATAAACGCGTCTGTTTATTTTTAATTTCAACAGGGGCATCAAAAAAAGCAGACGCGGATAGATTTTTACTTTTCACGGTTCTGCCTGAATTTTGTGTTCTGCCTAGAGATCTCTATAAATGAGCCCAGTAGGCTTCTAGCCAGCCAAAGTAGAAATTGACTGAGACAGCAGCTGACTGTTTGGAAAGTAAGTTAGCGAATGTGGGACTTCTCTCAGGGGTCTGGCTAAGCAGCAGATCTAGTGCAGAGGTAACAGCGCAGTGCAGTAATCCACGCCATTACTGTCACAATGTGAACAAAGCCTTCTCACAGTCTTTGCATTTCTACCGTAATAAGGAGGAAAGCCAACCAAAGACACCGGAGACCAACCAGATGAGCAGACACACTATGATGGCCTTGGAGCGTCCGAGCTGGCCCAGATCAAACCTTAAAGGGGTTGTAAAGGTTTTTTTTTTATTTTCTAGATACCGTATTTGCCGGCGTATAAGACGACCTTTTATACCTAAAAATTTGGCTCAAAAATCAGGGGTTCTCTTATACGCCGGATGCAGACTGCGGGCGTCCATTTTTTAAAAGCCGAGCCTCCTCCTCGTGCTGTTCTGTGATAGGCTCAGTGATCCGCCTATCACGGACTTCGTCTTGTCCTCAGCCTCGGACGAGAGGACGTCCGTGATAGGCGGAACACTGAACGCAGGCTCTGCTGGGAAACTGAGTGTTCCGCCTATCACGGAACAGCACGAGGAAGAGGCGCGGCTTTAAAAAAATGGACGCCCACAGTCTGAGTCACTCTGCCAGGCAAGTAATGAAGATCGGCGATGTGAGGTGAGGCAATGGCACGGTGAGGCAATGGCACAGTGAGGCAATGGCACAGTGAGGTGAGGCAATGGCACAGTGAGGTGAGGCAATGGCACAGTGAGGCAATGGCACGTTGAGGTGAGGCAATGGCACAGTGAGGTGAAGCAATGGCACAGTGAGGCAATGACACAGTGAGGTGAGGCAATGGCACAGTGAGGTGAAGCAATGGCACAGTGAGGTGAAGCATTGGCACAGTGAGGAGTCGTCTTATAAAGTGAGTATATCCCAAAACCAACATTTTAGCTGGAAAATTAGGGGGTCGCCTTATACGCCGCCAAATACGGTAGGTTCCTTTAAGCTAGTGCATTGTTGGTTCACTTACCTTTTCCTTCAATTTCCCTTCTAAATGTTTTTTTTCTTTGTCTGAATTTCTCACTTCCTGTTCCTCCTCAGTAAGCTTGCCCCCATCATCCGAGCCGTTCTGGCTGGGGGTTAATCAGCGTGCTCGGCCCCTCCCTTGGCACTACATCCCTGCGGGGAGACGATGTGAACACAAACCCCGCACTTACCCCATCCTGGTCGCAGCTTCGGCAGCTTCCCCCTGCATCTCCTCCCGAGTCCCAGCGGTCGCTTCCCCTTCCCGGCCAATCGGATCTTAGGACCCACTTCCTGATTGGCCGGGAGGTGAAGCAGGAAGACATTAGCGAATATTAATTTGCTAAAGTCACACAAGTGGGTGGGCTTGGGGCGCAGTGCTCTGCGCCCCGAGCTCACCCTTTTTGAAGCCAATTAGCGCCCTAATCATGTGCTTAAAAAAAATAAAAACGAATTGAAATACATGCATCCAGCGCCCTGCATTGAGATTAGGGGCCGGTCGCATGGATTGGGGGGGGGGCCTGCGCCCCTTATGAGCATCCGCCACTGCTTTGGAACAACGTAACATAGCTATCCACTGTCTGAGATAAGAGACAGACACCTTATAGTACAAGGTGTGTAGGCAAAAGACACACCGCCAATCATGAGGACTATGAAAAATTAAAAGAAAAGTATGAATTTAAAAAAAAAAACATTTATACTCACTTAGGTGGATACAGCAGTGATTTGATGCTGCATCTATCCCCCACCAGCTCTGCAGTGAGAACTGAGCAATCTAACACTGCTGATCGCTCAGTTCTCCCCCTCCGCTCTGAGCAAAGAGCTGTGACTGTCAGTCCCCGGCTGCTCTGCCTCTCCAGCGCTCACTGGAGTGCAGGGCTGTGGAGGGGGCAGGCTCAAGCTCCCAGTGGATTGCTGAAAGGCTGAGCCAGGTGCCAGTCCAGGCATCTGGGTGGATCCCAACCATATGGGCGCTCAGGTCCTGTGATGAAATCTCCCAAGCAGCTGGCTTCAGGGGAGAGGAGAGAGAGCCGACAATGGCTCAGATTCCTGTGCAGTGACGTCACCTATAAGCATGCTATGGGGCATCTGTTGTCGGCTGTCCCTCCTCACCCCTGCCGGTCGCTGCTGAGATCACGTGACCAGACAGAAATGACCCCAGAATAGCTATGTATAAGCATCTTTCTTTCAAAGAGTAGTTTGAATAGGATTTAAAAGGGGGTGGGAGCAGGTTTAAGCATAGTTAGGAAAAGCTTACAATTCCACTTTAACCACTTGCCGACCAGCTGCCGTCATTGTACGGCGGCAGGTTGGCTCTATTGCGCAAATCGCCATAGCTGCACTGGAGGCGCCCGCGGCATGGAAGCCAATACGTGTGACCGGCGGCCGCGATCGCTCCACAGAGAGCCAGAACGGGGATCTGTCAATGTAAACAAACAGATCCCCGATCTGACAGGGGAGTAGAGAGAGAGATCGTCTGTTCCTAGTGATCAGGAACAGCGATCTCTCTCCTCCTCCAGTCACTACACTTCACCCACAGTTATAAACACCTCCCAGGGAACACATTTAACCCCTGGATCACCACTAGTGTTAACCCCTTCCCTGACAGTGTCATTTATACAGTTATCAGTGCATTTTTATAGCACTAACTGCTGCATAAATGTCACTGGCCCCAAAAGAGTGTCAAAAGTGTCCGATCTGTCTGCCGCAATGTCGCAGTCCCGCTAAAAATTGCTAATCACCGCCATTACTAGCCATTACTTTAGATCCGCGTAACCTGATTTACGATCCGCCGGCGCAAGTTTTTGAGGCAAGTGCTTTATTCAGAAAGCACTTACCTCTTAACCCCCTTGACGGTATCCCCGAGCGTGACTCGGGGTAGGTTTCCAATGTTAGGATCGGTATCCCCGAGTCACGCTCGGGGTGGACGTGCAGAGTGTGCAGCGGCGCGGCTTACCTTTCGCTGGATCCACAGGCAAGTTACTTACCTTGTCCCTGGATCCAGCGATGCCACCCCACTGTGTGAGCGAGCGGGACCTCCTCGCTCGATTCACAGTCTCCCCGTGTGCCGCCGATCTCCGTTCCCTGCGACGTTACGACGCACAGCGGCGGAGAACGGCGCCAAATTCAAAAAAGTAAACAAACACTTTACATACAGTATACTGTAATCTTATAGATTACAGTACTGTATGTAAAAAATACGCCCCCCTTGTCCCTAGTGGTCTGCCCAGTGCCCTGCATGTACTTTTATATAATAAAAAAATGTTCTTTCTGCCTAAAAACTGTAGATTGTCCAAAAGTGACCCTTTATGTCAAAAATGGTTTTAGATCAGCTAGAAAACAGCGATAATAAATTATAATCACTTGCAGAAATGTGCGATAGCGATTTGTGGGGAAATTCGTCATAAAAAAAAAAAATAATGACAGCGACAATTCTGCAACTGAGCAATTTTTAGTGATTTTGAGTTGATTACATTATTGAATAATTTGTATTATAATTATATTATTATTTGTTATAATTATTTATAATTATTTATTATATTATAATTTATAATTTTGTTTTAAAAAAAAAATCATACCTGGGATGCCTACAAGACTCTTGCTTGGTCAGATTTAAAGTGGTTGTAAAGTCAAAATATTCACTTTCAATGTAATTGTGCATTTCATCCTTGTAAACCGATTGACATTTTATTTTTTTCCTTACCTGCCTGCTTCTGAAGTTACAGCTAGATTGACGAGTGGGGACGCGTACCGCGCATGCGCCGGATCCCCGTTAAATTCGGCAAGCAGAGCCTCTGCCGGCTAAAAATCTGTTTATGTCGGGGCTGCGTCATTTCCTTATGGTGACGTCAGCCCCGACATCCCGCGATACTCCTATTGAGAAGCTGAGCCTTGACCCCATGTGACTCGCTACGTCGGAGGGGTTGTGGAGAGGAGACGTGGCTCGGCTTCAGGAAATCATGCGCACGCGCGGGATTATAGCCACAGCTACATACTGAGGGCGGAAATATATCACTGTATAGGCATGGAAGACAGCAGTAGAAATGGCGGCGGGGAGGTACAAGCAGGAGTGTTCACAAAAACGTATATTGAAACAAGTAAGACGTTTTTTTTGGCATACTATATATGTAACTTTTATTGAAAATACCTAACTTAAGCTATATATGGCGATTTAGTAATTACATGTTTGAGTTTACTACCGCTTTAAGTGAGTTATTTCTAAGAATTACAGGCCTACAGTATAAAACGCCAAATTTCCTTGCAAAATAATTGTACCGCTTTTGGTACGTAATTCCAGACAGAATCATACCGCCAGGGAGGTTAAGTTGCACCGGCGGATCGTAAATTCAAATTCCGCGGCTAGGGGGTGTGTAACATTTAAATCAGGCGCGTCCCCGCGCCGAACGAACTACGTCCGTTAAATTTCCCAGCGTGCATTGCTCCAAATGACGTCGCTAGGACATCATTGGTTTCGACGTGAACGTAAATTACGTCCATCCGTATTCGCAAACGACTTACGCAAACGATGTAAAAAATTCAAAATTCAACCCGGGAACGACGGCCATACTTAACATAGGATACGCCGCATATAGCAGGGGTAACTATACGCCGGAAAAAGCCGAACGCAAACGACGTAAAAAAAATGCGCCGGGCGGTCGTTCATTTCTGAATCGGCGGAAATCCTCATTTGCATATTCGTTGCGTAAAAAAAACGAAACGCCACCTAGCGGCCGGCCGGGAATTGCAGCCTAAGGTCCGACGGTGTAAATCACTTACACCTGTCGGATCTTAGGGAGATCTATGCGGAACCTGATTCTATGAATCAGGCTAATAGATACGACGGACAGAACTCAGAGATACGACGGCCCAATGTGTTTTCTTGCTGAAAACCCAAGGGATTGATTTACTAAAGGCAAAAGGGTTGTTCATGTTGCAATTCACTTTGCATGGAAATGTTCCCCTAGCTTAGTGAATTAGGTGAAGTTCTGCTGACTTCCATAATCCAAATATGGAGCATGCATGTTCCGGACAAAAAAGAAAAAATGAAAAGCCAGCAGCTACACATACTGCAGCTGTTGGCTTTTGATAAATGGACACTTACCTGTCCTGGAGTCCAGCGATGTCCATTGCGGCTAAGGGGACCCGGCAGTGTAGCACAGGGTGACCCTAGACCCAAGAGTCATTAGTGACGCTGGCACAGGAGTACCCCCCATCCTTCAAAAGTCTCTGGGTGTCACGGGTCATTCCGTTACACTATTTTTTTTCAAAACTTTGTCTTTTTTAGTTGTTTTTTTGCAAAAAAAATTTAAACCCAGTGGTGATTAAATACCACCAAAAGATTTGTGGGAAGAAAATGTTAAAATTTTCATTTGCGTACAGCGTTGCATGACCGCGCAATTGTCATTCAAAGTGCGACAGTGCTGAAAGCTGGGAATTGGCCTGGGCAGGAAGGGGGTGAAAGTGCCCGGTATTGAAGAGGTTAAAGTATTAGTTCACCTTCACAGAAAAAAATGTAGTGATCAAACACGGATCCGGCCGGGAAACGCTGACGAGTAAATAAGGAACAGGAGTAAACTATATATTACACTTCTGTGGATAAATGGGGGGAAAAGGGGCAGAGAGGTCTCTACTGTGCCCTGGCTTGTGTCTGCACTGAAAACCTACAAGGAGGGTAGAAGAGAAAACCGGGCAAAAGCAAATAGGAAAGGTAACGTCTGTGCAGCTGCCAAGTAAATTATAAATGATCTGCAGCTTTGGCATCCCACGGTGATGTGACTTAAAGTGCTTGTGAACCCAGATAAACAAAAATGAAGCTGAACATTTTAGCTAACTCAGCAAAGCAGCACAACTTATTTGTGCCCAGCCTGGTAGGCCTGCCAGCAGCCTGTCATCTGTAATCTTCACTACTTTGCTACTGAAAAAAGTCTGACACGTGCAAAACAAAAGTGTCACCACGCCCCCTTTCCTTTGATTGACAGACATGCAGAGGAGACTCATACGTGAGTGACGGGCGCGTGCCTCCTGATGCCCCAACCTGAATAAAACTGGGTTTTGTTGTAAACCTCATATGTATCCGTTCCCAAAGACATGCACCATTTTATATTAGTTCTGTAAAAAATCCAAAGCGCTGGATTTTTACCTCTATATTTTCATCTTCAAGCCTATCACAGCTCTCTGAAAATCTCCGCTCCCATCACTGGCCACACCTCCTGGCTGTACACCCCACCTCCCAGCAGGGAGTGACGTGTGCTGCAAGGGCGGCGCTATTGTGTGAGGCCTCGTACACACGACCGAGAAACTCGACGGGCGAAACACATTGTTTTCCTCGTCGAGTTCCTTGTGAAGCCGTCGAGAAACTCGACAAGCCAATTTTCTCCATTCCCGTCGAGGAAATAGAGAACATGTTTTCTTTTTAGCTCGTCGAGTTTCTCGACAGTTTCCTCGACGAAAATGTACACACGACCGGTCGTGTGTACGAGGCCTAAGTGTACGACTGGGATGTGGGGCCAGTGATGTCATGACTCACGAGCCCCGATCCATAGACACACCCATGGACCGGAGATTTTCAGAGCGTTTCGAGGAGCGCATTTGTGAGGTCAGGCACTGATGGGGACGAGAAGGCCTGGCTCGCAGTCTCCGCTCTAATTCATCCCAAAGGTGTTCTATTGGGTTGAGGTCAGAACTCTGTGCAGGCCAGTCAAGTTCCTTCACCCCAAACTTGCTCATCCATGTCTTTATGGACCTTGCTTTGTGCACCGGTGTGCAGTCATGTTGGAACAGGAAGGGGCCATCCCCAAACTTTTCCGGGAATATGCAAACTGCAACCTGCATAGGTGTGAACCAGGCCATAGAAAACTAAGCCAGCCTGCAGCCACAACAGAGGTTTAGGCCGACATGTACAAAATCTGTTTTAGAGGACTAAGTCAGCCTGTAGCCAATCAGAGGTTTAGGCCAACATGTACCCAATCAGCTTCAGAGGACTAAGTCAGCATGTAGCCAATCAGAGATTTAGGCCAACATGTACCCAATCCGTTTTAGAGGACTAAGTCAGCCTGTAGCCAATCAGAGATTTAGGCCAACATGTACCCAATCCGTTTTAGAGGACTAAGTCAGCCTGTAGCCAATCAGAGGTTTAGGCCAACATGTACCCAATCCGTTTTAGAGGACTAAGGTACACACGGTCGTTCCAAACCGATGAGAATGGACCAAAGTTCAGTTTCATCGGTCCAAACCAACCGTGTGTATAGCCCATCGGTCCGTTGTTAAAACATGCTTTAAAATCGAACCGATGGACCGCTGACCGATCGGTCCAAACCGATTGGTTAGTACAGAAAAGCATCGGTTCAAAACCCGCGCATGCTCAGAATCAAGTCGACGCATGCTTGGAAGCATTGAACTTCGTTTTTTTTCAGCACGTCGTGTGTTTTATGTCACCGCGTTCTGACCCGATGGGTTTTTGGAACGATGGTGTGTACGCACATCAGACCGTCAGGCCACTTCAGCGGTGAACTGATGGAAACGGCCCGTCGGATCATTCTCATCGGTTTGGATCGACCGTGTGTACGCGGCCTAAGTCAGCCTGTAGCCAATCAGAGGTTTAGGCCAACATGTACCCAATCAGTTTTAAAAGACTAAGCCAGCCTGTAGCCAATCAGAGGTTTAGGCCAACATGTACCCAATCAGCTTCAGAGGACTAGGGCCCTGTACACACGATCAGTCCATCCGATGAAAACGGACTGAAGGCTGAAGTCTGATGGTCTGATGTGCCTACACACCATCAGTTCAAAATCCGATCGAGTCCAACGCGATGACGTAAAACACAACGACGTGCTGAAAAAAACGAAGTTCAATGCTTCCAAGCATGCGTCGACTTGATTCTGAGCATGCGCGGGTTTTGAACCGATGCTTTTGCGTACTAACCATCGGTTTTGACCGATTGGTCATCAGTCCGATTTTAGAGCAAGTTCTAAAACTTTGGACTGAAGGACAAAAGTCTGATGGGCCATACACACGCTCGGTTTGGACCGATGAAACTGAACTTCGGTCCGTTTTCATCAGTTTGGACTGATCGTGTGTACAAGGCCTCAGGCAGCCTGTAGCCAATCAGAGGTTTAGGCCAACATGTACCCAATCAGTTTTAGAGGACTAAGCCAGCCTGTAGCCAATCAGAGGTTTAGGTCAACATGTGCCCAATCAGTTTTAGAGGACTAAGCCAGCCTGTAGCCAATCAGAGGTTTAGGCCAACATGTACCCAACCAGTTTTAGAGGACTAAGCCAGCCTGTAGCCAATCAGAGGTTTAGGCTAACATGTACCCAATCAGCTTCAGAGGACTAAGCCAGTCTGTAGCCAATCAGAGGTTTAGGCCAACATGTGCCCAATCAGTTTTAGAGGACTAAGCCAGCATTTAGCCAATCAGATATACAGAACTAGAGCAACCTGTAGCCAGACAGTGTTTTATAGCACAAGGCTAACCTGTAGGCAATCAGTTTTACAGGACTAGACCAACCTGCAGGCAATCAAAGTTTTATAGGACAAGGCCAACCTGCAGCCAATCAGCTTTGCACGACTAGACCAACTTGCAGCCAATTACAGCATGTGCAGAACACTCAGAGGTCTGTAATAATTAGGAACCAGCCACAAAGCATCAAGACTATACTGGTAAGACCCACTGAAACGTCTTCTGGAGTTATTTATAAAAAAATGAGTGCAAGGTAATTGTTTGTAAGATTACAGTTGTGTTCTTCCTTGGCCAGTGTTTAAAGCAAACCTTGTATCAAAGTGTATCTACGGTCACATATTAATTTCCACGTTGTATTTTAGTTATTTCTAGCCTCTTCCTATTAATCAAGATGATCTTGAGGTTTGTAAACTTACTTTGTGAAGATCCCACACATTTCCTTCCTTGAATCCTGTGACACATAGTCACTATGCCCTGTGAGTAGCACTGCTGTGTCACACATTTCACAGAGCCTGCCTTCTGACCTACAGAGGTGCTGAGAGGAGGAGTTTCAAGAGGCGGAGTCAGTACAGGAACCACTGCTTGCAGGCAGCAAGGTACCATGGGATATGTATTTGCTCTTAGATATTAAGGAGAAGCTGCAAAGCATGCTGGGAATCCAAGAAGTTTGGAAAGTGACGGCCAGCAGACAGGCAGAACTCACAACACGAAAGCGAACGGAGATTTATCAAGTAAGCTTATATTGGATTGTCAATAATAACTATTGTTTGTATTGTTATTACAATGCTGATGTTATAAAATTAACCACTTCCAGACCGCCGCACAACTATATACGTCAGAACTTTGAAGAGGGATATCTCTGTTATGGCAGCAGCTAGCTACCATTACCCAGGTATCCTCGTCTTCAGCCGGCGGTCCGGTTTCCGATAATGGTGGTCTCTGCGGCAGATTCGCCACAAAATCACCGTTATCGGCGGCGGGAGAGGGCTCCCTCCCGCCTCTCTCCCGTGCCCTCCGCCGCTTACCGGAGCCGTTGGTAGCGGTGAAGGCGATCGAGTCTTTCCTGTGGCAGGGTATGGAGATAAGTGAGGGGGAAGATGGCCCCCAACCATCTCCATACCATAACAGGGCGGAAGCAACGTCAAAACTTCACTTTCGCCCATAGCTCTTAAAGGGCCATTTTTTATTTTATTTTTTCAAATTACATTTTTTTTTTTTTATTGCATTTTAGTGTAAATATGAGATCTGAGGTCTTTTTGACCCCAGAACTCATAATTAACACCCCATTCACACCTACGCGACAAAACGCCGGACGCCGGACGGTCGTGCCGCTGGAGGGGAGAATTCCCATTGCTGTCTATGAGATGGTTCACATCTCATAGATGCCGTACGCCTGCCGCCTGCCGCCTGAAAAAAAGTCCCGGACCCTTTTTTTCAGGCGGCATTGGCGTTCGGCCATACAAAGCAATGGGAAGGATTTGTAAAAAAAAAAAAAAAAAAAAAGTTACACTATTCGCGGCAAAATACGGCGCGTACGCGGCGTTACTTGTCGCGGAGGTGTGAATGCAGCCTAAGGAGGACCTGTCATGCGTTTTTCTATTACAAGTGAAGTTTACATTCCTTGTAATAGGAATAAAAGTGGCACAATTTTTTTTTTAAAAAACAGAGTAAAAAAATAAAATAAAAGGTAAAATAAATAAGAAAAAAAAAATGTAAACACGCCCCGTCCCGCTGAGCTCACGTGCAGAAGCGAACGCATAGGTGAGCAGCACCCGCATATGAAAAGGATGTTCAAACCACACATGTGAGGTATTGCCGCGACCAGTAGAGCGAGAGCAATAATTCTAGCCCTAGACCTCCTCTGTACATGAAACCTGTAGAATTTTTTAAACGTCAATTGAGTTAACATGCACACACTTTGACCACGCGGTCTCTAAAAAGAGAGGTGAAGGACTAACGGGGCTGGTTGAGCGGGCTAGATCCTCTCACTCCCTTATAGGGAGTCCCTCTGCCCCGTTGGGCTTCAAAGCGGAGCAGGTAGGGCGGGCTATGTGGGAGGACCCCCTCACACACCCGCCATTGCCATGTGGGGTATGGAGAAAGGTGGCAGATTGCCTCTGAGGGAGGCCTGCCTACTCCCAACTCCTGCAGTCCGGCTCCTCTCTCGAGCACACACACAAAATACACTTTAAAAAAAAAAAAAAAGAAGAGAAGGGGCGGGGGCCAAACCACAGCTGAATGGACATTCATAGCAGCAACTTGGGAGCAAGCATACTCAGGTGCCCCCACAGCAAGCTGTTTGCTATGGGGGGCACTTGGCAGGAGAGTGGACCAAGGCAGGCCGGCGGGGGGACCTGAGAAAAGAGGGAAAGGGGCTGCACAGAGGAGGTAATAATAACATGTTTGTTATAAAAAAAAAAAAAAATGGAACTTCCGCTTTAAGTACTCATGACCCCCTGACATGCCACATTTTGCATGTCATTTTTTTGGGGGCGGAGTGGGTGCCTAGTTTTCACAGGTACCCAGCACCCACTTCCTCCCCTGGCGCTGCGGCACTGAGCAAAAGATCACCTCTCCCCCCCTGCAATCTTCTGGGACACGTCACAGGTCCCAGAACATTCACAACGTGCAGCCTGGCTCACGCATGTGCAGCTGTGGCTTCACATCCAGGCGCCCACACTTTCAATTCCGGCGTCGCAGAGAGGAAAGGGAGAGAAGCGAGAATTCAGGCGGCCGCATCGCTGGACCGTGGGACAGGGGAGTGTCTGTTTATTAAAAGTCAGCAGCTACACTTTTTTTAGCGGCTGACTTTTAAATGGGTGGAACTCCGCTTTAATATCACTTTAAAAACCCCACGAGAATGTGCTAGAGTGCACTCTCATGGGATTCCAAGCCTCTGGCTTTCCTGGGAGGCAGTGCTGAGGTGCAGTTTTGTTAATTTTTCAAACAACTTTACTTTTGGCAAATTGATTAAGTTTCTTTTTTTTCTTTTTTATTCAGGGGTGGGTAGCTGTCAGCAAAATGAAGCTTGTATTTTAGGCTGCATTCACACCTTGGCGTATTTACGCCCGACGCTCGTGCCGCTGGAGGGGCGATTTTACATTGTTGTCTATGAGGTGGTTCACATCTCACGCCGAAACGCCGTACGCCTGCCGCCTGAAAACAAGTCCCGGACCCGTTTTTTCAGGCGACTTTCGGCGTTCGGCATAGACAACAATGTGTTGTAAAAAAAAAAAAGGTTAAAACGACCCGTTTTGTCGCGGTACAATACGCCGCAATTTGACGCGGCAAAATACGCCGCGTTATAGTGTGAATACAGCCTAAATTCAAGGTCCACTTTAATCTTTTCTGGTTAACACCCACCAAAAAACAGGAGCTCCAACAAACATTTACCAAGCCTTGAGAAACATTGAGGCCTGTATTTGGTATACCTGAACTAGAGCAGAAAGGAAGCTTTAACCACTTGCTTACTGGGCACATATACCCCCTTCCTATCCAGGCGAAATTTCAGCTTTCGGCACTGTCACGCTTTGAATGACAATTGCGCGGTTGTGCGACGTGCATTGTTCTATCTTATATGTGCGATGTGGCTCCCAAACAAAATTGACGTCCTTTTTTTCCCACAAATAGAGATTTATTTTGGTGCTATTTGATCATCTCTGCGGTTTTTATTTTTTGCGCTATAAATAAAAAAAGAGCGACAATTTTGAAAAAAACACAATGGGCCAGATCAACGAAGCGCGGCGCTTCTCTCCGTTCGGCGTACTGTATCTCAGATACACTACGCCGCCGTAACTTACTTTTTTTTTGTATCCTCAAAAATTTCCCGCCGTAAGTTAGTGGCGTAGTGTAACTTAGGCGGCGTAAGGGCGCGCAATTCAAATGTATGTGATAGGGCGTGTTTTATGTTAATACATTGTGACCCAACGTAAATTACGTTTTTTTTAACGCCGCATGCGCCGTCTGTGGGGGTATCCCAGTGCGCATGCTCAAAATTAAACCGGAACAAGCCGATGCTTATGACGGTGACGTCATTCTACGCAAAGCCCTATTCGCGAACGACTTACACAAACGATATAACATTTTCAAAATTCGACGCGGGAACAACGGCCATACTTAACATAGGATACGCCTCATATAGCAGGGGTAACTATACGCCGGAAAAAGCCAAACGCAAACGACGTAAAAAAATGCGCCGGTCGGACGTACGTTCGTGGGTCGCCGTATCTTGCTAATTTGCATACTCGGCGCGGAATTCGACGGAAACGCCACCTAGCGGCCATCGTAAATATGCACCTACGATCCGACGGCGTACCTGTCGGATCGAGCCCAGATTCCGTTGTATCTTGTTTTGTGGATACAAAACAGAGATACAACGGGGGAACTTTGAAATTACGCGGCGTATCCATAGATACGCCTGCGTAATTCGTTTGAGGATCTGGCCCAATGTTTTTTACTTTTTGCTATAATAAATATCCCAATTAAAAAAAATATATATTTTTTTTCTCAGTTTAGGTCGATACATATTCTTCTACAAATTTTTGGTAAAAAAAAAAATATCGCAATAAGCGTATAGTGATTGGTTTGCGCAAAAGTTATAGCGCCTACAAAATAGGGGATAGAATTATGACATTTTTTTTATAATTTTTTTTTTTTTTTACTAGTAATGGCAGCAATCTGCGATTTTTATTGGGACTGCGACATTATGTCGGACACATCGGACACTTTTTTGGGACCATTCACATTTATACAGTGAACAGTGCTATAAATATGCACTGATTACTGTATAAATGTGACTGGCAGGGAAGGAGTTAACACTAGGGGGCAAGGAAGGGGTTAAATGTGTTCCCTAGGAGTGATTCTTACTGTGGGGGGAGGGGACTGACTGGAGGAGGTGACCGATCTGTGTCCCTATGTACAAGGGACACAGCATCGGTCTCCTCTCCCTGACAGGACGTGGATCTCTGTGTTTATGCCCATAGACACACTTACCCAGCATGCCCCAGTCAATGATTTCAAAGGGGCAGGGTCACCCGGTGACATCGGGTAGCCACATTTCTTAGTCTATTTAGCGTCAGGAGCCAGCGTTGGGTGCAGACCTCTTTTTCTTTTTTCTTTTTTCAGCAGTTGCAGCGTTCATCGTGATTCACAATGGATTTACGCCGGGGGACATTTTTTTTTTTAATAAAGGACTTGTCAAAAACTGTGCGTGCTTTTTTTTTTTTACTCTTAGAGCACTGTTTTGGTGAATGAGTAGGGGTACTATGCACCCCATACTCATTCACATGGGGGGGTGAGGTTTGGGGGCTTCCAGATTCCGATACTCCCCCCATCCACAAATACCCATAACCACTGGCCAGGGTTGTGGGGATAAGGCGCTTATGCTCATCAATATGAGAGCAGGGTGCTTTGGGGGGGAACCCTCCTGCCCCAAAGAACCCCCCCATGTTGAGGGCATGTGGCCTGGTATGGTTCAGAGGGGGGTACCAACATTTTCTTTTGCTTTTCCTCACTTCACTACCCCTTTCAGTTTCTTGAAGCAAATGCTCATCCACAGCTTGCCTGACTATGGCAAATGTCATTCGGAAGGGTATTTACCAGGGCTGTGGAGTCGGAGGAAATTTTGGGTACCTGGAGTCGGAGGAAATTTTGGGTACCTGGAGTCGGAGTCGGAGGAAATTTTGGGTACCTGAAGTCGAAGTTGGAGGAAATTTTGGGTACCTGGAGTCGAAGTCGGAGGAAATTTTGGGTACCTGGAGTCGGAGTCGGAGGACATTTTGGGTACTCGGAGTCGGAGGAAATTTTGGGTACCTGGAGTCGAAGTCGGAGGAAATTTTGGGTACCTGGAGTCGGAGGACATTTTGGGTACTCGGAGTCGGAGGAAATTTTGGGTACCTGGAGTCGAAGTCGGAGGAAATTTTGGGTACCTGGAGTCGGAGGAAATTTTGGGTACCTGGAGTCGGAGGAAATTTTGGGTACCTGGAGTCGAAGTCGGAGGAAATTTTGGGTACCTGGAGTCGGAGGAAATTTTGGGTACCTGGAGTCGGAGGAAATTTTGGGTACCTGGAGTCAAAGTCGGAGGAAATTTTGGGTACCTGGAGTCGAAGTCGGAGGAAATTTTGGGTACCTGGAGTCGAAGGAAATTTTGGGTACCTGGAGTCGGAGGAAATTTTGGGTACCTGGAGTCGAAGTCGGCGGAAATTTTGGGTACCTGGAGTCGGAGGAAATTTTGGGTACCTGGAGTCGGAGGAAATTTTGGGTAACTGGAGTCGGAGGAAATTTTGGGTACCTGGAGTCGGAGGAAATTTTGGGTACCTGGAGTCGGAGGAAATTTTGGGTACCTGGAGTCGGAGTCGGAGGAAATTTTGGGTACCTGGAGTCGGAGGAAATTTTGGGTACCTGGAGTCGAAGTCGGAGGAAATTTTGGGTACCTGGAGTCGGAGGAAATTTTGGGTACCTGGAGTCGGAGGAAATTTTGGGTACCTGGAGTCGAAGTCGGAGGAAATTTTGGGTACCTGGAGTCGGAGGAAATTTTGGGTACCTGGAGTCGGAGGAAATTTTGGGTACCTGGAGTCAAAGTCGGAGGAAATTTTGGGTACCTGGAGTCGAAGTCGGAGGAAATTTTGGGTACCTGGAGTCGAAGGAAATTTTGGGTACCTGGAGTCGGAGGAAATTTTGGGTACCTGGAGTCGAAGTCGGCGGAAATTTTGGGTACCTGGAGTCGGAGGAAATTTTGGGTACCTGGAGTCGGAGGAAATTTTGGGTAACTGGAGTCGGAGGAAATTTTGGGTACCTGGAGTCGGAGGAAATTTTGGGTACCTGGAGTCGGAGGAAATTTTGGGTACCTGGAGTCGGAGTCGGAGGAAATTTTGGGTACCTGGAGTCGGAGGAAATTTTGGGTACCTGGAGTCGGAGTCGGAGGAAATTTTGGGTACCTGGAGTCGGAGGAAATTTTGGGTACCTGGAGTCGAAGTTGGAGGAAATTTTGGGTACCTGGAGTCGAAGGAAATTTTGGGTACCTGGAGTCGGAGGAAATTTTGGGTACCTGGAGTCGGAGTCGAAGGAAATTTTGGGTACCTAGAGTCGGAGTCGGAGTCAGCAAACAATGCACCGACTCCAACTAAATTTAGATTGTCGGAACATTTAGGAGTCAAAACATTTATCTACCGACTCCACAGCCCTGGTATTTACAAATGATATTTTTCATATAGATTTGCTTCAGTCATATTTCATGGTAATAGTCTTATGTCAAATACAGTCTAATCATGCTCTCATACAATAAAATATAACCAAAAACTGCATGGGTGATGATATCAAACAGTCATGTACAATCATTTAAAAAACTCTACTACTGATTTTAAACACCAATATAAAAATAGCCCTACCAGAGATCTAATACAAGGAGATACAACTATATACAGCAACAATATGACGCAGCGATATACAATCATAAACTTTACTAGCAGTGACCCGACACAGTCATGTACATTCATAAACAGCATTAACAGTGACTTGATACAACCACAAATAGCACCGACAGTGACCTGAAACAGCCAAAACCAATCACCATTCACGAACAATGCCAACAGTGGCCTAATACAGTCATATACAATTATATACAGCGCTAACAGTGACCTGGCGCAGTCCTACACAATCATTTACAGCACCATGAGTGACTTGACACATTCATATACAATCATAGACAGCATTAGCAGTGACCTGATATAATCAGATACAATCGTATGCAACATTAACAGTGACCTGACACAGTCAGATACAATTATATTCAACACTAAATGTAACTAGATACAATCAAATGATATACTGTACAACAGTAACAGCAGCTTAACACCGTCACTTGCATTCATAGAAAGCACCAAGGTGACCTGATACAGTGAGATGCAATCAAATACAACACTAACAGTGACCTGACACAATCAAATACAACACTAACAGCGACCTGACACAATCAAATACAACACTAACAGTGACCTAAAACAACCAAATACAATCATATACAACCCCAGTAGTGACCTGACACAACCAAATACAATCATATACAACACTAACAGTGACCTGACACAATCAAATACAATCATATAAAACCCCAGAAGTGACCTGACACAATGAAATACAATCATATACAACGCTAACAGGGACCTGACGCAATCAAATACAATCATATACAACCACAGTAGTGACCTGACACAATGAAATACAATCATATACAACGCTAACAGGGACCTGACACAATCATATACAACGCTAACAGGGACCTGACACAATCATATACAACGCTAACAGGGACCTGACACAATCATATACAACGCTAACAGGGATCTGACACAATCATATACAACGCTAACAGTGACCTGACACAATCAAATACAACGCTAACAGTGACCTGACACAATCATATACAACGCTAACAGGGACCTGACACAATCAAATACAACGCTAACAGGGACCTGACACAATCATATACAACGCTAACAGGGATCTGACACAATCATATACAACGCTAACAGTGACCTGACACAATCAAATACAACGCTAACAGGGACCTGACACAATCATATACAACGCTAACAGGGACCTGACACAATCATATACAACGCTAACAGGGATCTGACACAATCATATACAACGCTAACAGGGACCTGACACAATCATATACAACGCTAACAGGGACCTGACACAATCATATACAACGCTAACAGGGACCTGACACAATCATATACAACGCTAACAGGGACCTGACACAATCATATACAACGCTAACAGGGACCTGACACAATCATATACAACGCTAACAGGGACCTGACACAATCATATACAACGCTAACAGGGACCTGACACAATCATATACAACGCTAACAGGGACCTGACACAATCATATACAACGCTAACAGGGACCTGACACAATCATATACAATCATATACAATGCTAACAGTGAACAGTGAAAATTTTCTGATGGTTAACAAACGATAGAAAAAAATTATCGTCTGTGGGGAAATCCATCGGTCAAAAAAACACGCATGCTAAGAATCAAGTCGATGCATGCTTGGAAGCATTGAACTTCATTTTTCTCAGCATGTCGTATGCCGCGTACACACGATCGTTTAAACCGATGAGAATGGTCTGATGGACCATTTTCATCAGTCAAAACCAATCATGTGTGGGCGCCAGAGGTTATTTAACCATCGGTTAAAAAAAAGCCAACTTGTTTTAAATTTAACCGATGGATCCCTAACCGATAATCAAATCGACGCATGCTTGGAAGCATTGATCTTCGTTTTTTTCAGCACGTCGTTGTGTTTTACGTCACCGCGTTCTGACACGATCGTTTTTTTAACTGATGGTGTGTAGGCGCGACGGACCATCAGTCAGCTTCATCGGTTAACCGATGAAAACGGTCCATTGGTCCGTTCTCATCGGATGGACTGATTGTGTGTACGTGGCAGTAGTGTTTTACGTCACCGCGTTGGACACGATCAGAGTTTTAACTGATGGTGTGTAGGCAAGACTGATGAAAGTCAGCTTCATCGGATATCTGATGAAAAAATCCATCGGTCCGTTTTCATCGGATGAACCGATCGTGTGTACGTGGCATTACAGTGAACTGACACAATCATATACAGCGCTAACAGTGACCTGACACGATCAAATACAATCATAAACAACGCTAACAGTGACCTGACACATCCAATCAAATACAATCATATACAAAGCTATCAGAGACCTGACACAATCATATACAACACTAACAGTGACCTGACACAATCATATACAACGCTAAGGCCCCGTACACACGACCGAGGAACTCGACGTGCCAAACACATCAAGTTCCTCGTCGAGTTCAGTGTGGAAGCCGCCGAGGAGCTCGGCGGGCCGACTTTCCTCATTGAACAACGAGGAAATAGAGAACATGTTCTCTTTTCGGCCCGACGAGTTCCTCGCTGAAAAGTGTACACAGAATCCAGCTCCGACCGAGTTTCTGGCTGAATTCTGCCGAGAAACTCGGTCGTGTGTACGGGGCCTCACAGTGACCTGACACAATCATATACAATCATAAACAACGCTAACAGTGACCTGACACAATCAAATACAATCATAAACAACGCTGACAGTGACCTGACACAATCAATCAAATACAATCATATTCAAAGCTAACAGCGACCAATCAAATACAATCATATACAACACTAACAGTGACCTGACACAATCATATACAACGCTAACAGTGACCTGACACAATCATATACAACGCTAACAGTGACCTGATAAATATATACTGTACAATCAGATACAACGCTAACAGTGACCTGATACAGTCATATACAATCAGATACAACGCTAACAGTGACCTGATACAGTCATATACTGTACAATCAGATACAACGCTAACAGTGACCTGATACAGTCATATACAATCAGATACAACGCTAGCAGTGACCAGATACAGCCATATACCTGTACATTCAGATACAATGCTAACAGTAACCTGATACAGTCATATACAATCAAATACAATGCCAACAGTGACCCGATACAGTCATATACCTGTACATTCAGATAAAACTCTTAGGCCGCGTACACACGGTCGGTCCAAACCGATGAAGTCCAGTTTCATCGGTCCAAACCGACCGTGTGTACGGCCCATCGGTCTGTTGTCCTTCGGACAACAATTAGAGAACTTGCTTTAAAATAGAACCGATAGATGGCTGACCATCGGTCCAAACCGATGGTTAGTACACAAAAGCATCAGTTCAAAACCCGCGCATGCTCAGAATCAAGTCTATGCATGCTTGGAAGCATTGATTTTCATTTTTTTCAGCACGTCGTGTGTTTTACGTCACCGCGTTCTGACCCGATCGGTTTTTGGAATGATGGTGTGTACGCACATCAGACCATCAGGCCACTTCAGCGGTGAACCGATGAAAACGGTCCGTGGGACCATTCTCATTGGATGGATCGATCGTGTGTACGCGGCCTAACAGTGACCTGATACAGTCATATACTGTACAATCAGATACAACGTTAGCAGTGACCTGATACAGTCGTATACAATCAGATACAATGATAACAGTGACCTGATACAGTCATATACTATCAGATACAATGATAACAGTGACCTGATACAGTCATATACTATCAGATACAATGATAACAGTGACCTGATACAGTCATATACTATCAGATACAATGATAACAGTGACCTGATACAGTCATATACTATCAGATACAATGCCAACAGTGACCTGATAGTGTTGTATCTGATTGTACAGTATATGACTGTACAATCAGATACAACACTAACAGTGACCTGATACAGTCAGATGCAATCGTATACAACACTATGATGTGGTACAGTCAGATACAATTGTAATAAATATTTAAAAGGTTAAATTTAAAAAATTATTAAAAAAATAAAATAAAAAACACACTGACCCCCCCAAATACAAATAAAAAATTACTGACACAGTCCACGCGTTATCAGTGCTGCATATTACTGCCACTGTCACATGACATTAAAAGAAAGTATCAGTAATCGGTATTGGCGAGTACTTGAAAAAAATTATCAGTAATCGCTATCGGCGATTGCTTGAAAAAAAGTATCGGTACTTGTACTCGGTCTTAAAAAAGTGGTATCGGTGCAACCCTAGTGGCCACACAAAATATTGACACTTTGTGCCCAATTTAGACATTTTCACTTAGGGGTGTACTCACTTTTGTTGCCAGCGGTTTAAACATGAATAGCTGTGTGTTGAGTTATTTTGAGAGGACAGAAAATTTACACTGTTATACAAGCTGTACACTCACTACTTTACATTGTAGCAAAGTGTCATTTATTCAGTGTTGTCACATGAAAAGATAGAATAAAACAGGGGTCGACAAATCCCGGGCGCCAGGTCGCCATGGCGACTAGAAATAGGGTCCTGGCGACTTGGCTTGGAAGGGGGGGACTTGGCTTTTTTGTGAGCTGGCACCATCTGGTGGTGAGCCGTTGGTATTACAAGTTATTACCACCAGATGTGTAAGCTGGCGCCATCTGGTGGTGGCCGTTGGTATTACAAGTTAAGCATTACAAGTTAAACAGCAATTCTAATGTAATTTTTTACTATTTTCACTGCCATCTTCTTCCCTCTAATTAGAACCCCCAAACATTATATATATTTTTTATCCTAATGTCATGCCGTATTTGCGCAGCGGTCTTGCAAGTGCACTTTTTTTGGGAAAAAATTACACTTTTTTTAATGAAAAAATAAGACAACAGTAAAATTATCCCCATTTTTTGTAATATTATGAAAGATAATGTTACGCAGAGTAAATTGATACCCAACATGTCACGCTTCAAAATTACGTCCGCTCGTGGAATGGCGTCAAACTTTTACCCTTTAAAATCTCCATAGACGACGTTTAAAAAACTCTACAGGTTGCATGTTTTGAGTTACAGAAGAGGTCTAGGGCTAGAATTATTGCTCTCGCTCTACCAATCGCGGCGATACCTCACATGTGTGGTTTGAACACCGTTTACATATGCGGGCGCTGCTCACGTATGTGTTCGCTTCTGCGCGCAAGCTCGTCGCAACGGGGCGCGTTTTCTGGCTCCTAACTTTTTTAGCTGGCTCCTAGATTCCAAGCAAATTTGTCAACCCCTGGAATAAAATATTTGCAAAAATGTGAGGGGTGTACTTACTTTTGTGTGAGATACTGTGTGTGTATATATATATATATATATATTTTTTTTTTAATAATAAACATGTCATACTTACCTGCTCTGTGAAATGGTTTTGCACAGATCAGCCCCGATCCTCCTTTTCTGGGATCCCACTCCTTGTTCCTCCACCCCTCCCCTACCAAGTACTCTCATAGCACACCGCTTCCTATCGGGGCCTGTGCTGCCCCAATAGGGGCATAGAATATGAGATGCATAGCCTCAGTTAATATTAGCATTGTTATATAGATTAGAGTCTATATAGTGTGGTTTGCCTACTATTTTCTCATAGCTAAATCTATGTGTTATCCTATGCTGCCATCTAGTGGCCTTTGTTGCAATGCACATGTTTATGTGATTCTTTGAGTTACCACATATTTTCACTGTATGTATGCCCCTCCCTGCTTCCTGTGTGGAGTACTTCCTGTGTCATCTCTTCAGCCAGCAAGCCACATGTAGAAGGACACTCATGTACTCTGCCCAAGGTAGGAAAGGCATCATCTTTTGACCGCACAATACTATCACCATTCATCTGCTGTTCCTGTTATCTGCTGTAACCCCTGAAGTTTAAAGAATAAACACCTCTTTTGAATGAATCGGTATTGACGAGTTCAGCTGTCTGACAAGGATTGTCCGCAGTGAGTATATCTGCTTATACAGGCCAGGCATAGAGGTCTCAGCAAGGGATATATCGCTATCACAACAATCGGAGTCAGAACAGTCAAAAGATGCATAGAATTCTTACAGCATGCTGTGTATATGTGTGTGCCTAATCTGCAATCAAGCTCAGTGCCAGCCGCCATCTTGTATAAGCACATGGTCGCACAAGCTTACTGCGCTTCATGTGAATGTTGAAAGCTGTTTCTCTAATTGAACTGTGTTACCCCACCTGTCTAAGCTGCTGTTCGTCTTCTTAAAGAGACAGTACCATTTTTTACAAAACCGTGAGAAATGTCTAGACAAGGCTCTGAACACTCTTTTACGGCTGAACCAACGCAGATTCATCATGCCTCTGAACCCGCAGACGTACAGGGAGCAGACTCTGCAGATATTGCTGAACAGAGTGTAAGACCCAAGCGTACAATAAAACCAATACAGAAACTCAGAGAAAACTATGAATACACTAGAGATAAGTTCTCCAGCAAGCTATCGGACTTCTGGGACAGAACTTCACACTGCATGTCAGTTTTGCCACACTTTAATGATCAACCGGCTGAACTAGGAGATTCTATAGTTCGCCTATCTGCTGCGTATGAACACTACCAACGGCTGTCTGCAAAATACACTGCTTTCTTGCAAGACTGTAATATAGAGGACTCTTCAGCAGAACTGACCAAGACTGATGCATTGAACCAACAAAGGGATCTCTTAGTGAAAAATGCTCAGTGTAAGGCAGAACTCCGCATTGCTCAACTGCAAGAGACCAGATCTCACAGATCAACATCAACCAAGCACACTGCACGTTCTTCTAGATCCTCTCGCTCCAGAAGTTCAACATTAAGCGACAAGCTAATAGAGGCCCGCGCTGATGCTGAATCCAAAAAAGCGCAAAGCTCCCTTGCTAAGAAAGAAGCAGAGATGAAGGCCCAAAGCAAAGCTCTTGAAGCAGAGATGGAAGCCCAAAGCAAAGCTCTTGAAGCCCAAAGCAAAGCTCGCCAAGCAGAGATGGAAGCCCAGAGCAAAACTCGCCAAGCAGAAATGGAATCCCAAATAAAGATTCTGCAAATAGAGAAAGAGGAAGCAGGTGCGCTAGCAAGGCTGAAAGTCCTTGAACAAGCAATGGGTCAAAGTACTAATTCAGACTGTCTTATCCCAGCAGAACTGGAAGATCCAATTGATCGCACCAGTGATTATGTGCTAAAGCATAATGTTTACAAAGATACAGAGTCATCTCCTGTACCTCCTACTAACAACACTGTTCTGACTCTCAACTCAGGGACCTCCCAGCTCAAAATGCCTGAGTCTCCTCAAGTCCACAACGCCAGAGCATCTACGCAGCAAACCATATCAACTCCTGCCATCAACAAGGTGACTTCCAGCGACAAGCCGCAGCTCCAGCCACAGCCAGCAGAAGCCTTAAAGACTACACCAAAGTTAAGCGCTCATGCAACATCATTTCATCCTGGTAAACCTCATCTTTCTTCACCAGAGAACTTTCACACCCAAGGGGTTCCACAGATTACTTTGGCACCAAAGAGTGAGAGATCAGACTTGAATGACTTAGCCAGCTATATGGCACGCCGTGAGCTCATTATCACCAGCCTCTCAAGGTTTGATGACTGTCCAGAGAGCTACAGGGCCTGGAGATCAACCTTCAAGGCTGCTATTGCTAATTTCAACCTTAATAGCAAGGACGAACTTGATTTGCTCATAAGGTGGCTGGGGCCAGAATCTGCAAATCGTGTTAAAAGACTGAGGACAGTACATGTTGACCACCCAGATGCAGGTCTTGTTGCCACATGGACAAGACTTGAGCAAGCCTATGGTAGCTCAGAAGCCATAGAAAGCGCTCTATTCAAGAGACTGCAAAACTTCCCAAAAATAGGGAACAAAGACTATCGCAAGCTCCAAGATCTAAGTGACCTCCTCATGGAGTTAGAGTTGGCAAAGACAGACCCACGTCTACCTGGTCTAAGCTTCCTGGACACTGCTCATGGTGTCAATCCAGTGGTGTCTAAACTGCCATACGGCCTGCAGGAGAGATGGGCGCAGCAGGGCTCAAGGTACAAAAGAGACTATAACGTATCCTTTTCTCCATTCTCATATTTTTGCAGGTTCATCAGTGAACAAGCCTGGATGAGAAATGATCCCAGCTTCAGCTTCAGTGAACCCAACTTGCCTGCTTCATCACCATCTCCAAGGTATGACAACACAGCAGCTAAACACAGAGACTTTCATAGAGCAATATCTGTTAAAAGGACAGACATCTCACCACCCGTATCCTCTCATGCATACCAGAGTGATTCGGGTGATAAAGATAAAGATCCTAATCGTCAGTGCCCTATTCACAAGAAGCCTCACCCTCTTAAGAAATGCCGAGAGCTGAGAGCAAAGACTTTACAAGAGCGCAGGGAGATTCTCCAGAAACTTGGAGTATGCTACAGGTGCTGTGCTTCTTATAGTCATTTTGCCAAGGACTGTAAAGTTGTCATCAAGTGCACAGAATGCAGCAGCGAAAGACATGTGACAGCTATGCATCCTACCCCACTTACAGACAGCCCACAGCAGCTACCTACCTCCACCCCTCTCTCAAATCATGGCGGGGAGCAACGAAGCCACGCTCTAGCCCAGGAGAATGTTTCTTCTTCATGCACAGAAGTCTGTGGAGAAGGTTTAGATCACAAGTGCTGTGCCAAGATATGCCTTGTTAAGGTATACCCAGAGGGTCAACCTGAAAAAGCTGCCAGGATGTATGCCATAATAGATGAACAGAGCAACAGATCCCTGGTCAAGCCTAAATTCTTTGAGATCTTTGGCATTGAGGGTCATGCCACACCGTATACTCTCAGAACCTGTTCTGGTCGCATAGAGACTTTCGGCAGAAGGGTCGATGGGTTCATGGTGTCTCATATCAAAGGGAAAGAGGGCATACTCCTACCAACATTAGTCGAGTGTGACCAGATACCAGACGAAAGAGAAGAGATTCCTACTCCAGAGGTTGCATATCACCATCCTCACTTAAGGCACCTTGCTGAAGAAATTCCCGCAATGGACATGAATGCTGAAATCTTAGTCTTGCTAGGAAGAGACATTCTTAGAGTACATAAGGTACGTGAGCAGTGTGATGGACCTGAGGATGCCCCTTATGCACAAAGACTTGATCTAGGCTGGGTAATAGTGGGCGATGTATGCTTGGATAGAATGTGTACATCATCTGAGATCCACTCCTTCAAAACTTACATGTTAGGAAATGGACGCGCATCCCACTTCAAAGAGTGCCCTCACCATTATGAAATAAAGGAGAAGCCTCTTGACATCATCCAAGTACCTGATGTCACTCCTATCCTTTGTGATGACAACCTAGGTACCACAGTGTTTTGTACCACAAGTGACGACAACAAAATAGCCTTGTCAGTTGAAGACAGAGAGTTCATCAAAATAATGGACAAAGAATTCTTCAAGGATGAGTCTAACAGCTGGGTTGCACCATTGCCTCTTCGTGCTGCAAAGGTCAAACTGCCAAACAATCGGGAACAGGCTTTATCCAGATTCAACTCACTTCAACGAACATTAAAGAACAGGCCTGAAATGAAGGACCATTTCATTACCTTTATGAAGAGGATCTTTGACAATGAGCATGCTGAGCCAGCTCCACCTCTTCAAATACACGATGAGTGCTGGTACCTACCCTTCTTCGGAGTGTACCATCCACGTAAGCCAAAACAAATTAGGGTAGTGTTCGACTCCAGTGCCAAAGATCAGGGCGTATCCCTGAATGATATTCTTCTCACTGGTCCTAACCTTACCAACAACCTTGTAGGTGTACTCATGAGGTTCAGAAGAGAGCCAGTTGCCATAACTGCGGACATTGAACAAATGTTTCATTGCTTTATTGTACGAGAAGACCATAGGAACTTCCTAAGGTTTCTGTGGCACCGTGACAACAACATGAACAATGAGATGATTGAATACCGCATGAAGGTTCATGTTTTCGGAAATAGCCCCTCACCTGCCGTCGCAACATACGGTTTACGAAGGACTGCTCTTGACGGAGAACAGGAGTATGGTGCAGATGCTCGACATTTCGTCGAGAGAGATTTCTATGTGGACGATGGACTTAAATCTTTACCTACAGCGGAAGAAGCCATAGACCTGCTCCAAAGGACACAAGTTATGCTTTCTGAGGCTAACCTCAGACTACACAAGATTGCCTCAAACAGTGTTGCTGTTATGAAAGCCTTTCAACCTGGCGATCATGCCACAGGGTTTAAAGACTTAAATCTGGGGATGGACATGCCACCTGTGCAGAGAAGTCTGGGCCTACGGTGGGACTTATTAAAGGACAGCTTCGGCTTTCAAGTCAGCTCTGCAGACAAACCATTTACCAGGCGTGGAGTTCTGTCAGTGGTGAACAGCCTATACGATCCAATGGGATTTGTGGCTCCCATCACCATACAAGGTAAATCCATACTTAGACAGCTCTCAGAGACTATCAAAGATTGGGATGCCTCACTACCAATAGACAAACTTTCAAGGTGGGAGTCCTGGAAACAGTCGTTACATGCCTTAGATGGAATCCTTATACCACGCTGCTACACTCCGACTTCCCTTGCCACCAGTCGGAGGAAAGAGCTGCACATCTTCTCAGATGCATCTACTGAGGCCATAGCGGCTGTTGCCTACCTCAAGGTAAGGGATTCAGCTAATCTAACCCATGTAGGGTTTCTGTTTGGGAAGGCTAAGTTAGCACCCAAACCTGAACACACAATTCCTAGGCTTGAACTTTGTGGGACTGTGCTAGCTGTAGAGATTGCAGATTTCATACTGCGTGAGCTAGACATTCAGATAGATGACATCAAATTCTACACAGACAGCAAGGTTGTTCTGGGCTACATATACAACCAGACTAAACGTTTCTATGTCTATGTCAGCAACCGTGTAGAAAGAATAAGAAAATCATCTAAACCTGAACAATGGCATTATGTTCCATCTGAAATTAATCCTGCAGATCATGGCACCAGGCCAGTGTCTGCGAGTGCCTTCGTAAATTCTTCTTGGTTAACAGGTCCTGAATTCTTGTTGGCTGATCCAGAAGAAACCACGGCTGACGTCTTCAGTCTTCTAGAACCCGACAAAGATCCAGAGGTTCGTCCTGAAGTTAAAACCCTTGTCACCAGAACTGAACAAAGATGTGCCTTGGGCTGTCAACGCTTTGAATGTTTCTCCAAGTGGACAAGGCTGGTACGCACCACCGCAAGGTTAGTTCATATTGCACACTGCTTTCACACGAAGCTCACAGATGCTCACTGTCAAGGTTGGCACATGTGCCAAAAGCTTCTTTCTGCAAAAGACATTGCTGAAGCTGAACTGATCGTAATACGCAGTGTACAACAGGATGTCTTTGGCTCAGAAATCAGACGTATCCGTGACAAGGGGGACATTCCAAAAAACAGTCCAATTGCTAACCTGAACCCATTCATTGACAATGATGGCACGTTAAGGGTTGGTGGACGCCTAAACAAGGCTAAGTTCAGTGAGCAAGAACAGAATCCTCTCATTATACCTGCTCGCCATCACATCACCACTTTGCTCATACGGCACTACCATGAAAGGGTGAAACACCAAGGTAGACACTTCACAGAGGGAGCCATAAGAGTTGCAGGCCTTTGGATTAAAGGGACTTTAAAGACTTTCATCAGACCTATCACGGAACTCATTTTGCTCTTGCCGTTTGGAGACTGAACTTACTTGGGTATGCTATTGGATCCTACCTGCGACTTCGAGAAGGAAGTATCTGGAACTTTAGTTGTCACAACTTGAAGCCTTATATTATAGTTGTTGTATTATATGCATGTTCTCCATTATGTCTTTCAGGTTTTCAAGACATCAAGCAAATTGCGCTGTTGTTTATTTGCATAACTACCGTTGTATTATGTAAATAGTGGCATTATCATGCCAGACGGGGAGTGTGCTGCCCCAATAGGGGCATAGAATATGAGATGCATAGCCTCAGTTAATATTAGCATTGTTATATAGATTAGAGTCTATATAGTGTGGTTTGCCTACTATTTTCTCATAGCTAAATCTATGTGTTATCCTATGCTGCCATCTAGTGGCCTTTGTTGCAATGCACATGTTTATGTGATTCTTTGAGTTACCACATATTTTCACTGTATGTATGCCCCTCCCTGCTTCCTGTGTGGAGTACTTCCTGTGTCATCTCTTCAGCCAGCAAGCCACATGTAGAAGGACACTCATGTACTCTGCCCAAGGTAGGAAAGGCATCATCTTTTGACCGCACAATACTATCACCATTCATCTGCTGTTCCTGTTATCTGCTGTAACCCCTGAAGTTTAAAGAATAAACACCTCTTTTGAATGAATCGGTATTGACGAGTTCAGCTGTCTGACAAGGATTGTCCGCAGTGAGTATATCTGCTTATACAGGCCAGGCATAGAGGTCTCAGCAAGGGATATATCGCTATCACAACAATCGGAGTCAGAACAGGGCCACTCGTGTGGGCTCGATCTTAATTCCTGAGACAGGCTCAGAGGCGCGGCTCAGGCCCACCCCCCAATCTCTATTCACTGGCTGTGATTGACAGCGGTAGGAGCTGCCTCCATGTCCAATGAAGAGAGAGTGAGCAGAGAGAGCCGCTGCCCTTGGGCACAGTGCTCGAGGTAGGGCTCAGGTAAGTATAGGGAAGGGGGGACTCTGAAGAGTTTTCCCCTTAATGCAGAGAATGCATTAAACCAACTAAAAATATGACACAGGCAGATTTACATTAAAAATCAAAATAATATAACTGTTTATTTAAACTTATGTTAGACATTAAGTCAGCGTTTTTCAACGCTAAAGTTTGATGTGTAATGCTTTATTGAAAATGCATGTAAGCGTGTATATTAAAAAATCCAATAAACATAATTAAAAAAAAAAAAAAAAAAAAATCAAAAACTGCACTAACAGAGATCTAAGAGAGTCACATGCAGCACCAACAATGGCCTGACACAGTCAGATGCAATCACAGACAGCGCTAACAATGACCTGATAACGTCAGATACCATCCCACAGTACACAAGCAAGTATATTGACTTACACCACAAAAAAAAAAAAAAAAAAAATGATCTGATAAAGTTATATACTGCAGTAATAACAATTTCATATGTATTGGGCTGTTATAGATCAGGAACACTCTGATAAATTCACATGCTGTCTAAATGATGACGTGCTACAGTCAGATACAAACCACATACAGCACAAATAAGGATATACAGTAATACAGTCAGATACAATCATATACCGCACTGTTTATGATGTAACACAATGAGGAATAGTCACATATTGCTCTAATTACCATTTACTGTAATATAGTCAGATACAATCACATACTACTACTCTGATTATGATGTCATACAGTCAGGAACATTTATGTTCTGCTCTGATTATAGGGTGCTACAGTCAGACAAAGTCACATACTACTCTGATTATTATGTGCCACTGTCTGATACAGTCATACACTGCTCTGATTGTGATTTGCTACACACAAACACAGCCATACACTGCTCTGATTGTAATTCGCTACAAACACAGTCATACACTTCTCTGTGATTTGCTACAGACACAGTCATACACTGCTCTGATTGTGAATTTCTACAGCAGGGGTGCCCAACCTTTTTAAGAGCGAGGGCCACTTAACCACTTAAGGACCGGACCAATATGCTGCCTAAAGACCCAAGGTGTTTTTACAGTTCGGGACTGCGTCGCTTTAACAGACAATTGCGCGGTCATGCGACGTCGCTCCCAAACAAAATTGGCGTCCTTTTTTCCCCACAAATAGAGCTTTCTTTTGGTGGTATTTGAACACATCTGCGGTTTTTAGTTTTTGCGCTATAAACAAAAATAGAGCGACAATTTTGAAAAAAATGCAATATTTTTTACTTTTTGCTATAATAAATATCCCCCAAAAACATATATACATTTTTTTTTCCTCAGTTTAGGCCGATACGTATTCTTCTACCTATTTTTGGTAAAAAAAAATTGCAATAATCGTTTATCGGTTGATTTGCGCAAAATTTATATCGTTTACAAAATAGGGGATAGTTTTTTTTTTTTTTTTTTTTTTTTTACTACTAATGGCGGCGATCAGCGATTTTTTTCGTGACTGCGACATTATGGCGGACACTTCGGACAATTTTGACACATTTTTGGGACCATTGTAATTTTCACAGCAAAAAATGCATTTAAATTGCATTCTTTATTGTGAAAATGACAGTTGCAGTTTGGGAGTTAAACACAGGGGGCGCTGTAACATTTAGTGTTCACTGTGTGTGTGTTTACAACTGTAGGGGGGTGTGGCTGTAGGTCTGACATCATCGATCGAGTCTCCCTAATAAAAGGGATCACTCGATCGATGCGCCGCCATAGTGAAGCACGGGGAAGCCGTGTTCACATACGGCTCTCCCCGCTCTTCAGCTCCGGGGAGCGATCGCGACGGGGCGGCTATAAACGAATAGCCGCGCTGTCGTCCCGGATCGCTCCCCGAGGCTTACCGACCGCCGCATGTACCGGGGGGGGGGGGTCCCGATCGGACCCCCGACCCACGTCAAGCAGAGCACGTACAGGTACGTACATGTGCCTGTCCGTGCCATTCTGCTGACGTATATGTACATGAGCAGGTCGGCAAGTGGTTAAGCGACTTGGTAACTTGATGACTTGACTTGGCACAATGAGCGGAGTGGGTGGATGGCAGCCTGCTCTACTTTTTTTTTTTTTTTGCAGATCGGATTGATGGTAGCCGTTTGTAAATGAATACTACATCCATTTACAACTGCTACTCCTTAGAGGTGAATGGAGGATCCAATTGGGTCAAACTGACCGTGTGAAAGGGGCCTATGGCTCAGTGCAGGTAACCCGCAGGTGCACTTCTCTGCAGCTGGGGATCAGTTTGGAAGCAGCCCAGTAACCACTGCAGAACAGATATGCCCATCTATACACTGTGGCCCAGATTCTCGTACATCGGTATATCTTTGAGCGGGCGTAACGTATCCTATTTACGTTACGCCTCCGCAACTTAGACGGGCAAGTGCAGTATTCTCAAAGCACTTGCTCCGTATGTTGCGGCGGCGTAGCGTAAATAGGCCGGCGTAAGCCCGCCTAATTCAAATTTGGAAGATGTGGGCATGTGTTATGTGACCCCACGTAAATGACGCGTTTTACAAACGGCGCATGCGCCGTCCGTGGACATATCCCAGTGTGCATTGCTCCAAAGTACGCCGCAAGAACGTATTGGTTTCGACGTGAACATAAATTACGTCCAGCCCCATTCACGGACGACTTACGCAAACGACGTAAAATTTAAAAAAATCGACGCGGGAACGACGTCCATACTTAACATCGGTACGCCACATGTACGCCTCATATAGCAGGGGTAACTTTACGCCGGGAAAAGCCTAACGTAAACGGCATATCTGTACTGCGTCGGCCGCGCGTACGTTCGTGATTTCTCGTATCTAGCTGATTTACATATTTCTAGGCGTAAATCAGCGTACACGCCCCTAGCGGCCAGCGTAAATATGCAGTTAAGATCCGACGGCGTAAGAGACTTACGCCGGTCGGACCTAATACAAATCTATGCGTAACTGATTCTAAGAATCAGGCGCATAGATACGACGGCTCAGACTCAGAGATACGACGGCGTATCTGGAGATACGCCGTCGTATCTCCTTTGAGAATCTGGGCCTGTGATTTTAGTAATAAACTTACCTCTACTAACTGTATTCTATTCTATTCCATTCCAGAGCAGGAGGTCGCAGGCCACATCAGAGGGCTCTGTGGACCACTGGTTGGGCACCCCTGTTCTATAGACACAGTCATACACTGCTCTGATTGTGATTTGCTAGAAACAGACACAGTCATACACTGCTCTGGTTGTGATTTGGGGGTTATTTACTAAACCTGGAAAGTACAAAATCTGGTGCAACTCTGCATAGAAACCAATCAGCTTCCAGGTTTTAATGCCAAAGCTTGCGTGAACAAGCTGGATTTAGAAGCTGATTGGCTACCACTCACAGCTGCAATAGAATCTGAGTACACCAGTTTTAGTAAATCTCCCCCAGTCATACACACAGAGGCGGCTCTAGGCTTTGTGAAGCCTTAGGCAAAACTTGACATGGGGCCCCACTCACACCCATGATGGGAAAAATAATTCAAGGACAAGAGCCTCTTCCCCACAACCCTGGCCGGTGGTTGTGGGGGTCTGCGGGCAGGGGGCTTATTGGAATTTGGAAGCCCCCTTTAACAAGGTGGCCCCCAGATCCTGCTCTTTAATAACTAAGGGGCGGGTGACACCCGGTGATGTCACGTGCTGAACCCGCCCCCTTGTGACGTCATTGACTGAGGGCATGATGGGTCATTGACGTCACAAGGGGTGGTGTTACCGATTTTCACTGTTTTTTAGGGACGCTGGCGGGATATCGTTTTTTTTTTCTCTAATCCACAGCTCTTACCTTTACTCCCGCACTAAGAGCCCATTCACACCTAGGTGTTTTGTCGCCTGTAGTGTGACGCCCGCTGCCGCCCCGACACGCCAGAGGGATGATGTAACATTGCCCTCTATGGAGATGGTTCACATCTCCACGCCAAACGCCGAACGCCTGTCGCCTGAAAAAAAGTCCCGGACCTTTTTTTCAGGCGTCTTTCGGCGTTCGGCATAGGAGATGTGAACCATCTCCATAGAGGGGGTGAAGGCTGCATTCACAATCGCGGCGTTTTGTCGCCGTGAATCTCGGTACAAAACGCTGCTATTTGTCGCCGCAATTCGCGGGACAAAACGCCGCGATTTAGTACGCCGAGGTGTGAATGCAGCCTAACAGGGTGTCCCACTCGTTAAGCCGTCCTATGCGCTGTAATGCGGTGAATTATATTTTTGATTCTGATCCGATGGACGTTTCCATCTCACCTGTGGGCATAGTGGAGCCGACAGGGTCTTCTTCCGGGATAGGGCGAATGCTGGCCTCCCAGCATTCACCGCTCGATCCCGCGCATGTGTAGTGTTGGCGGCGAGCGTCGCCGACAACACTACATGGTTGGCATAACAACGGCCGGCGTAAGAAGTTCACGCCCCATTGTTTAGACTTTTACCTTAGCTATCAGCTGCAGCCGACGAGATGTCGCGCGATTACAGCACAGCGGAGGAGTTCCTAAATTCGAGTGACAGGACGGGGGAGAATGGACTTACACGCTGTAAATACGACCTGCAAACGGGTAAGGAGGACTCAAAAAAAAAAAAAAAAATCGTTTGGTCATTCTCTTTGCAGCGCATTTGCATAGACAGGATGTTGTAAAACAGGGTGAACCCCCGCTTTAAGGTCCCCTGTCCCTCAAAACTGGGGTAATGCACTGGGTAAGTTAGGCGGCCGCGAGTCCCCTGTGAGTGTGAGGCCTTAGGCGCCCACCTGATTTACCTAATTAAAGAGCCGCCTCTGCATATACGACTGATTAGAAGTGATACTGTCATATACTGCTTTTAAATATGAAGTGATACAGTTAAGACACAGAATGCTGCTTTGATTGTAATGTGCTAATGTCACAGTCATATAATACTATACTCCTCTGATTGGAAGTGATTATTGATTACACGGATTATGATGTGCTATAAATAAACACAGTCATAAACGGCTCTGATTGTGATTGATACAGTCATATACTACTCTGATTAGGATGGGCTACAGGTAGACAGGAATATTGGGCCAGATTCACAAAAGGGATACGCAGGCGTTTCTCCTGATACGCCGTCGTATCCCTGTTTCTATCTATGCGGCTGATTCATAGAATCAGTTACGCATAGATATCCCTAAGATCCGACATGTGTAATTGTTTTACACTGTCGGATCTTAGGATGCAGTACCGCGGCCGCCGCTGGGGGGAGTTTGCGTCGTAAACCAGCATCGGGTATGCAAATTAGGAGTTACGGCAGATCCACAACGTTTTTTTGCGTTCGCTACGTCGCCGCTAGTCAAGTTTCCCGTCGCAAAGTTACACTTTTTTTTTGGTGCCTTAACTTTAGTCAGCAAGTGTATTGCTGTCTAAAGTATGGCCGTCGTTCCCGCGTCGAAATTTAAAAATCAACGTCGTTTGCGTAAGCCGTCCGGGAATACGGAAGTACGCTACGCGCGTCGCCGTTCAAAAAAATTACGTCACGGTGCGCAAAGCACGGCGGGAGTTCGGAAACGGAGCATGCACGGTAGGTCCGGCGCGGGCCTAATTTAAATGGCACACGCCCATTTAAATTGGCCCGCCTTACGCCGGAGGCCGCGGGCTAAGTTTTCATCGCAAGTGCTTGGTGAATCAGGCACTTGCGATGAAAAATTGCGGCGGTGTAACTTATCTAGGATAAGTTACGCCGCCGCGATTCTACGTGAATCTGGCCCATACTGCTCAGACATACAGCCAGGCACAGTCATATGCTGCTCTGATTATGATGTAATACAGTTGGATACAGTCTTATTTTACAATGATGTTTTATTTTGTTAAGCGCTGCGCAAACTGTTGCCGCTATAAAAAATAAAATAAATAATGATATCTCATACAGTCAGATACAATGATGTGATGCTCTTGCAATCATTGTATACACCCCTCTGTATTATACATACACATACATGCAGCAGACAGTATGGAGCGGTTGTAATGAGGCCCCATGATATAATGAGACAGCCTGTGCTTGGAACACAGAACAGCAGCTGCGGTTTGCGCAGACTGGAGGATGCTTCAACATGTGAGCGAGATCTTGCCAAATAATAGCAGAGTGTGGGGGCGAGGAGAGAGGGAATACCAGCAGCTGAGTGTTACTGCCGCATATCACTGCAACACACAGCAAGCCCCTTCCTATGGTAAACAGGCTGCACAATGAATAATTCACACTGCAACCCAGTACACACACCTCATACACAGCTACCAGCACAACACACATCATGGTCCATCCAACACATCCACATCATGTATGATGCACGGTGCTGAACCAGCAAAATACACAACATACAGTGTAGAGACAGAACTAGTGTCTGCTGCCTGACAATATACTGTGCTTGCATTCTAGATCTCAAGCCTGCATCCTGCCCCACCCCTGTACCCTGCCTTTACTCTACATACCACCCCTGTACCCTGCCTTTCCTCTACATACCACCCCTGTACCCTGCCTTTCCTCTATATACCACCCCTGTACCCTGCCTTTACTCTATATACCACCCCTGTACCCTGCCTTTACTCTATATACCACCCCTGTACCCTGCCTTTACTCTATATACCACCCCTGTACCCTGCCTTTCCTCTATATACCGCCCCTGTACCCTGCCTTTCCTCTACATACCACCCCTGTACCCTGCCTTTACTCTACATACCACCCCTGTACCCTGCCTTTACTCTATATACCACCCCTGTACCCTGCCTTTCCTCTACATACCACCCCTGTACCATGCCTTTACTCTAAATACCACCCCTGTACCCTGCCTTTCCTCTACATACCACACCCGTACCCTGCCTTTCCTCTATATACCACCCCTGTACCCTGCCTTTCCTCTACATACCACCCCTGTACCCTGCTTTTCCTCTACATACCACCCCTGTACCCTGCCTTTCCTCTACATATCACCCATGTACCCTGCTTTTCCTCTACATACCACCCCTGTACACTGCCTTTCCTATACATACCACCCCTGTACCCTGCCATTCCTTTACATACCACCCCTCTACTCTGTCTTTTCTCTATATACCACCCCTGTATCCTGCCTTCTCTCTACATCATACCCCTGTATCCCCCTGCATCCCACACATCTACCCTGCCTTCCCTCCACATAAAACCCCTCTACCCCGCCTTCACTCTACATTCTACCCCTGTATGCTGTCTTCCCTCTATATTCCACCTCTGTACCCTGTGTTCCCCCTGTGTCCCACACCTGTACCCTGTCTTCCCTCTATATTCCACCCTTGTACCCTGTCTTCCCTCTACATTCCACCCCTATACCCAGTCTTTCCTCTATATTCCACTCCTGTACCCTGTCTTCCCTCTACATTCCACCCCTGTACCATGTCTTCCCTCTACATTCCACACCTGTACTCTGCCTTCCCCCTGAATCCTACCTCTGTACCCTGTCTTCCCTCTACATTCCACCCCTTTACCCTTCCTTCCCCCTGCACCCCACATCTGTACCCTGTCTTCTCCACATCTGACAGGGTACACCTGTACCCTGTCTTCCCTCTACATTCTACCCCTGTACCCTGTCATCCTTCTACATTCCAACCCTGCCTTGCCCCTGTGTCCCACCCCTGTACCCTGTCTTCCCTCTATATTCCACCCCTGTACCCTGCCTTCTCATAGCACTGTATGTTGCCTTTACCCTTGCATCCCACTTCTGTACCCTGCCTTCCCCCTTCCCACCATTGAAGTCTGATTTCCTCCTGCACCCCATGCTTCCCACACCTGTACTCTGCCTCCCCTTAACTTTCTACCCATATTCCCTGCCTTCCCCTGCTTCCCAAACCTGCACCTGCCTTCCCTCTGCATTCCATTTCTGTACCCTGCCTTACCTCTATATCCCACCCTTGTTCCCCACCTTCACCCTGTATCCCACCCCTTTACCCTGCCTTCCCTCGGACCCCACCCCTGTACCCTGCATTCCATTTGCTTCTTACCTCTGTATCATACCTTTCCCCTGTATTCCACCTTGGCACCCTACCTTCCTCCTGCATCCCACCCCTGTACCATATTTTCCCCCATATCTCACCCCTGTACCACATTTTCCTCCATATCCCACCCCTGTACCATATATGCCCTCATATCCCACCCCGGTACCATATTTTCCCTCATATCTCACCCCTGTACCATATTTTCCCTCATATCTCACCCCTGTACCATATTTTCCCCCATATCCCACCCCTGTACCATATTTTCCCCATATCCCACCCCTGTACCATATTTACCCCCATATCCCACCCCTGTACCATATTTTCCTCCATATCCCACCCCTGTACCATATTTACCCCCATATCCCACCCCTGTACCATATTTTCCCCCATATCCCACCCCTGTACCATATTTACCCCCATATCCCACCCCTGTACCATATTTTCCCCCACATCCCACCCCTGTACCATATTTTCCTCCATATCCCACCCCTGTACCATATTTTCCTCCATATCCCACCCATGTACCATATTTTCCCCAATATCCCTGTACCATATTTTCCCCCATATCCCACCCCTGTACCATATTTTCCCCCATATCCCACCCCTGTACCATATTTTCCCCCATATCCCACCCCTGTACCATATTTTCCCCCATATCCCACCCCTGTACCATATTTACCCCCATATCCCACCCCTGTACCATATTTACCCCCATATCCCACCCCTGTACCATATTTTCCCCATATCCCACCCCTGTACCATATTTACCCCCATATCCCACCCCTGTACCATATTTTCCCCCATATCCCACCCCTGTACCATATTTACCCCCATATCCCACCCTGTACCATATTTACCCCCATATCCCACAGCTGTACCATATTTTCCCCCATATCCCACCCCTGTACCATATTTTCCCCCATATCCCACCCCTGTACCATATTTTCCTCCATATCCCACCCCTGTACCATATTTTCCCCCATATCCCACCCCTGTACCATGTTTTCCCCCATATCCCACCCCTGTACCATATTTTCCTCCATATCCCACCCCTGTACCATATTTTCCTCCATATCCCACCCCTGTACCATATTTTCCTCTATATCCCACCCCTGTACCATATTTTCCTCCATATCCCACCCCTGTACCATATTTTCCTCCATATCCCACCCCTGTACCATATTTTCCTCTATATCCCACCCCTGTACCATATTTTCCTCCATATCCCACCCCTGTACCATATTTTCCTCCATATCCCACCCCTGTACCATATTTTCCTCTATATCCCACCCCTGTACCATATTTTCCTCCATATCCCACCTATGTACCCTACCTTCTCCCTTCATCACTTACCTACCACCTGGATTTTCCCTGCATTCGACACCTGAACCCTGCCTTCTCCATAAATCCCATACCTTTTATATAATACCTGCACCTTGCTTTTCCTTTGTGTACCCTGCCTTCTCTCACACTCTGTCTGCATCCCATGCCACATGAGGAACACAGATTGCAATGAGATTCTAAATCTGGTCATATGCTATTCAAACATGGTCCAGTTACCCGAAGAACTGGCCAAATTTCACTCAGTGGGTGGGCCTTCTTGGCTGACTCCTGCCCGGCATCCCTCAATTGAAAAATCTGAGGAGTTGGAAAATTTTCAGAAACAAACAGCATTTACATACAATCAGATGCAGCTGCTGTTTGGGTATTTTAAGAGCTTCTGGGATTAGCTGTCAAAAAATAGCTGCAGTAGGAGATTTGTCCATCTGCAGTGTAATATCGATATGTGTATGACCAGCCTAATGGCCCGCACGTGCGATCAGAAAATTGTACGAAAAAAAATGCTTTTGAAGCGATCGCACAATAATCTGATGGTTAGTACATGGCTTTCGAGAGCCGATCATGACGGTTCATCTGATAAGATCCGATGGGACAAACATGAAAAAAATTCTCGTACAATACCAGATCATATGATTTTTGTTTAACCACTTCAATACCGGGCACTTTCGCCCCTTCCTGCCCAGGACAATTTTCAGCTATCAGCGCTGTCGCACTTTAAATGACAATTGCGCGGTCATGCAATACTGTACCCAAACTAAATTTTTATAATTTTCTTCCCACAAACAGAGCTTACTTTTGGTGGCATTTGATCACCACAGGGGATTTAATTTTTTGCCAAACTAAAAAAGACCAAATTTTTTGGAAAAAAAAAAGTTTTTTCTTTGTTTTGGTTTTAAAATGTTTCTTTCTCCTTCACTGAAGGACACTGATGAGTTGGCACTGATGGGCACTAATGAGGCGGCACTGATGGGCACTGATGAGGAGGCACTGATATGTAGAATTAATGGACACTGATATGTAGCACTGATTGGCACCAATAGGCAGCACTGATATGCAACACTGATGGGCACTGATAGGCAGTACTGATTGGCACTGACAGGTGGAATTTACATGTCGCACTGATGGGCAGCACTGATGATGAGGTTCTGACAGGTGTTACTGTAGGGCACTGATTGGAACTGCGATGAGCACTAATAGGCACTGTGGTGGGCACTGATATGGACACTGATGGGCACCTACAGCCATTTCTGATGGTGCACTGACTGACAGCTGATGGACACCTTTTTGGCAGCTGTGATGGCACATCTGAGGGGGCTGTGCTGATAATCAATGTGCTGATTAGAAACACAGACCTCCCCCTCTGACAGGGAGAGCCGCCAATTGGCTCTCCTTGTCAGCGCGAACTGAGGAATGACGTTTACCTGCACTTCCTGGTTCACGCGATGATCAGCTGTGATTGGTCACAGCTGATCACGTGGTAAGAAGCCTCTACCACGATCGGAGATGTGGCGTGTCAGAGTGACACGCCGCACTCGCGATCGCTGCGTGCCTCCGTGGGCGCGCGCCGGCATGTTATCCTGCTGGACATCATATGACATTCAGTCAGGATAACACAACCACCGCCTGGCCGTCAATCTGCTATAGGCCGGGCGGGAAGTGGTTAATCAGTACAGTTGCTGTTCGAAAATAAAATAGAAATACACTACAACACATGATATCACCTCCAAATTTTTATTCTGTCGTACGAGAATTTTTCATAACTTCATGTTCGATATACGACTAGCATCCAAAAATAAAAAAACGACGATCATTTGTCCGATGATATCATCGTTAGTACCACCCATAAGCTTCGCCTACTCTACATTCAACACTAAAAATGTTTTCGGTAGACTTTTACTTTAAACCCGAAAACTAAAATGTTATATTTACCCTTTCGTCTTCCAGGACAGCCCTGTAGATGTAGCTCCTCCCTCCGGGACAGGAAACACAATCACCCCCAATCATAAAAGGCGGTCCTCCAGGTCCTCTCCTCAGTTTTTTGTGTTTCCTGCCGGACGGGAGGAGATACAATCAGGGAACGTGTTTGTTTGTTTTTTATGTGAGAGAACCTACCTCAGCCTTCAGCACTCCTCTGGCCCTAGGGGTAGAGAGCGTAGCTGGAGTCTCCTCCGCCGTGAGCTCGGCGAGAGTCGGACCCCGTTGACGGTGGGATCCGTCCCCTGTAGTGATCCGGGTGGCGTGGCCGCGAGGGTGAGAGACGCCATCGATTCGGCGCGCCGCTTCCGGTATTCGATGAGGGGGCGGGTTCCATGCGTTCCAAAGAGAGGAAGGAGTATTCTCGGCGGAAGCGCGTCATCAGGGGGCGCCCGGAAGTATCGTTCCTACTTCAAAAAAGGGCGCGGAGGAGACTCGAAGGACCCGGCGCTGGTGTTTGTTCAGGGAGACTGAAAACGATTACACAGGACCATGGAGGCAGCAGCGGCTATTTCCGATCCTGGTCCAGCAGGCACCGGTACCTCTCAGGTAAGGCCTGGTGACGGCACATGGCTTACTCTGATAGGTAGGGGATTTTTACCCCAGATACCCCCCCCCCCCTAGGTGGTGAACCTGTTTGGTGGAGGTTTTTTCTTTTGCACCTTCTAGGAACCTTGTCACAGTGGTGAATGAAGGTTTAGCTGGTTGTAATGTGGTCAAACTGTGTTGTTTATTTTAACAGGTCAAGGCCCATGATAAGAACCAGCCTCCTAGGAAGAAATGTGCAGTGTGTGGGACAAAGCTAAGTTCTAATTGGGATAAGCCTTTATGTCCTGACTGTGTTAATAGCTTGGTTAAAGAAAGTTCGTTAACCACTTGTAACCAAATGTTATCATCCTTTAAAGATGAGATGGCATCCACATTTCAGTCGTTTAAGGGACTGATTGATAGGATGCAGGTTCCAGCCCCGTCCCTAACTAGGGCCTCTAGTACTCCTTCCTTACAAATTCAGGAGGAAGAGGAGGAAATTAGAGACAGAACTCCCAGATCAGTTGTTTCCTCTCAGGCAGGTTCAGCATCTGAATCAGAGGGAGAGGAGGATTCCTCCAGGGCGGCCAGATACAAATTGTCATTGGATGATGTGGGGGATCTCCTGAATGCCATCTATGACACTTTAGATATCCAGGAGGAACAGGTTCAGCTCTCACGGCATGACCTCATGTATCAGGGGAATGCGACCAGAACCAAAGTTTTTCCGGTTCATAAGTCTTTGATTGATATGATTCTGCGAGAGTGGGAACAACCTGAAAGAAGACCCTTTTTTTCAGGCAGCCTCAAACGTAGGTTTCCATTCGAATCAGATGTGTCTCATCCTTGGAACAAGGTTCCTAGACTGGATGCCCCTTTAGCCAAGGTCTCCAGGAGGACAGATTTGGCATTTGATGACCTAGGTTCCCTTAGGGACCCAATGGACAAAAGGGGGGACCTACTTTTGAAAAGAGCTTGGGACGCCTCTGCGATCAGTTTAAAACCAGCTCTATCGGCTACTTGTGTAGCAAGAAACTTAGAGTGTTGGCTCACCCAGTTACAGGCACACATCTTGGCCGGTACCTCTAGACAAGAGCTTTTAAAATCTTTTCCACTCTTGTTCAAGGCAGTGGGTTTTCTAGCTGACGCCTCAGAGGAGTCAGTAAAGTTGGCTGCCAGGTCAGCAGCCTTGGTCAATGCAGCCAGAAGATCAGTATGGCTAAAAACTTGGACGGGAGATGCCGCCTCAAAATTAAAATTGTGTGGTCTTCCGTTTTCAGGAGATCACCTTTTTGGACCCGGCCTCCAAGAGGCTTTAGAACGTACTCAGGACAGGAAGAAGGCCTTTCCTGAGAAAAAGAAAAAAGCCGAAGGAAAGAGTTTTTTTCGTGGCTTCAGGGGTTCAAACTTTTGGCAAAACCAGAAAAAGGAAGGCCAACCCAAGAAGCATTGGGCAGGCCACAAGGGGCGTGGTAGAGGAGGAATCCTGTTTAATCCTCCTCAACCCCCCCCAAAACCGCAATGACTCCTGTGTCCCCGTGGGAGGAAGGTTGGGGCAGTTCCTCCCACAATGGACCAAGGCAACCTCAAGCCCGTTCATTCTAAATTTAATAGAGAACGGATACAAACTGGAGTTTGCGTCACTGCCTCAATGGAACTTCAGGGTGACTCATCCTCCCAGAGAAAAGGCAAAAGCAGAAGCTCTCATGCTGTCGCTAGGAGAATTAGTGGATCAGAGAGTTCTAATTCCGGTACCCCTGAAGGAGCAGGGACAGGGAGTATATTCCCATGTCTTCATAGTAAAGAAACCATCAGGGAAGTTCAGGATGATCCTGAACCTTCGGCCCCTGAACAGATTTGTAAAGTACAAAAGGTTCAGGATGGAGTCGATCTTTACAGTTGCAAGATGTCTGTTCCCGGGGTGTTACATGGCGACCCTGGATCTCAGGGATGCTTATCTGCACATCCCTATACATCCAGATTACCAGAAATTTCTCAGGGTAGCAGTGAGGGCAACTTTAGGGATTCAACACTTCCAGTTCCAAGCTCTGCCCTTTGGTCTATCCTCGTCTCCGAGAATTTTTACCAAGGTTCTGGCAGAAGCTCTTGCCCCTCTCAGAGATCAAGCTATCACGGTAATCCCATATCTGGACGATCTACTGTTTGTAGCCAGATCGGCTCAACAGTTAGGGAAGGATTTACTGGTGGCACAGGAATATCTCTCCTCACTCGGGTGGATAATCAACCGGGACAAATCCCAGTTGGTGCCATCCCAGGAAGTGGTTTACCTGGGGTACAGGATATCTTCGGTAAGGAGAAAAATTTTTCTCCCCGAGGAAAAGGTTATCAAAGTAAGTCAGGCCGTTGCCCAACTACAGTCCAATCAGTGGATTTCAATCAGAGAGGTAATGAGAGTCCTGGGGTTCATGACATCCTGCTTCCCTGCAGTTCCTTGGGCAAGACATCATCAACGCCCATTACAGGAACTTATGCTCCGTCTCTGGAGCGGCCAAAGTCAAGATTTAGAGTCACTGATTCCAATCTCAGCCAAAGTAAAAAGGAAGTTGTGGTGGTGGCGAAAACATCACAACCTGAGCAAGGGTCTAGACTGGTCCTTCCCGGTGGAAGTAATAGTGACTACGGACGCAAGTGCCTGGGGCTGGGGAGCCCATCTAGGGGAAGCAGTAGCCCAGGGAGCATGGTCTCCTGTGGAGGCAAGTCGTTCCTCCAACCAAAGAGAGCTGTTGGCAATTCTAAGAACCATAGAGTCATTTCAGGGAAGGTTGGTGGGACATCACCTGCAAGTTCGTTCGGACAACGCAGCGGCTGTTGCGTACCTGAACAAGCAGGGAGGGACAAGAAGTCCGGCTTTGCAAGAGATATCCAACAAAATCCTCTCCTGGGCGGAGACCAACTTGTTTTCACTGACAGCAGTTCACCTAAAGGGTACTCAAAACTCTCTGGCAGATTATTTAAGTCGCCAGCCAGTGAAACAGGACGAATGGTCCCTGAACGAAGAAGTATTTGCTCAGATAACACAAAGGTGGGGTCTTCCGGAAATAGATCTTTTTGCCTCAGAAAAGAACAAGAAAGTAACCCAGTTCTTCTCAATAGATCCCAGAGATCAGGCCTTAAGGATAGACGCATTTTCCAATCCCTGGAGGTTCAACATTTGCTACGCCTTCCCCCCAGTAAGGATGATAGCAGCAGTGCTCCAGAAATTTCGGTTGGAGGCGACAGACTTGATTTTGATCGCGCCCTGGTGGCCAAAGAGGCCTTGGTTCGCAATCCTGAAGGAACTATGCATTTTTCCTCCATTTCCCCTTCCAGTCCGGAAGGATCTGATCTCGCAGGGTCCAATCCTACACCCGCAGATAGACAGATTGAGTCTAACTGCGTGGTATCTGAGGAAGAGTTATTGAGAGCAGAGGGTTTCTCAGAGAAAGTAATAAACACCCTATTACAGTGCAGAAAGCCAGTTACAAGAGCAATCTATGCCAAATTTTGGAAGAGATTTTGTTCCTGGATGAGAGAACAAGAGTTAGATCATCCAGGTATTCCAGCTATTCTGGATTTTTTGCAGGCTGGGGTAGATCTGGGTCTCTCCCCTAGCACTCTAAAAGTACAGGTAGCAGCCCTGAGTGTCTTCTTGCAGTGTTCCCTTCAGCAGAATTCATATGTTAGGAGTTTTTTCAAGGCCTTATCAAGATCTAGGCCAGTGAGGGTCTCGACCTGTCCTTCTTGGGATCTTTCATTGGTGCTCAGAGCACTCTCAGGCAAACCTTTTGAACCTCTGGAGAAATCCATCCTGAAATGGGTCACACTTAAAACGGTCCTCTTGGTGGCAGTGACCTCAGCCAGACGGGTGAGTGAGCTACAGGCTCTTTCAATCTTGGAGCCTTTTTTGTTGATTTTTGATGATAGGATTATTTTGAAAACAGACCCCAGTTTTCTTCCTAAAGTTGTGTCCAAGTTCCATAGGACACAGGACATTGTCCTTCCTTCTTTTTGTTCCACCTCAGACTCAGAGGGAGCACCCCAAAACTTACTAGATGTGAGGAGGTGCCTTTTAGTTTACTTAGAAGCTTCCAAAGAGTTTAGGAAGAGTGATTCCCTTTTTGTTAATTTTTCAGGTAGTAAGAAGGGTCATAAGGCATCAAAATCCTCTATTGCCAGATGGATCAGAATGGCAATAGAGAAGGCTTATGAGTTAGAGGGCCTACAAGCCCCATTTGTTAAAGCACACTCGACTAGAGCAGTTTCGAGTTCATGGGCCGAGAGGGGCGGAGCCTCACCAGAAGAGATTTGCAAGGCGGCAACGTGGTCAAGTTATACTACCTTCGCCAAGCATTATCGCCTGGACTTGATGTCTGAGAAGGATCAGGCATTTGGTAGGAGGGTCCTCCAAGCAGTAACCCCACCCTGATAAGTAAGTTTCTTGTCTATCATCTACAGGGCTGTCCTGGAAGACGAAAGGGTAAAACCGAAGTTAGGCTTACCGGTAACTCTGTTTTCAAGAGTCTTCCAGGACAGCCTGGCTTCCCACCCGGTGTATATTATTCTAAACTGGAAATGGAAGTTTGTACTAACGATATGTTGGTAAGATTATGTTTTTCAGAGTCCGTCAGGAATTCTTGGATGAACTGAGGAGAGGACCTGGAGGACCGCCTTTTATGATTGGGGGTGATTGTGTTTCCTGTCCCGGAGGGAGGAGCTACATCTACAGGGCTGTCCTGGAAGACTCTTGAAAACAGAGTTACCGGTAAGCCTAACTTCGGTTTTTGTCCCTCCTTTCCTCCTATATATCCCACTACAACTAGGGTTGTCCCGATACCGATACTAGTATCAGTATCGGGACCGATACTGAGCATTTGCGCGAGTACTTGTACTCGCGCAAATGCTCCCGATACTTTTTTTTTTCCCCAGAGAGAGAGCGGGCGGAGAGAGCGGAGCAGAGCAGTCCTCAAAAAGAAAGCCAAGCCCTCCTCCCCCCCCGCCTCTAGTTGATCAGCACGGGGAACATTACAGCTTTCATTTGAATAGTCATGTATAGACACTCCCCCTTGTCCAGGCACTTTGATAGACAGATCTCCCGTCCCAGGATTGGATGGGTGATCTGTCTATCAAAGTGCCTAGACAAGGGGGAGGGGCTATATATGACACTGTAATGTTCCCTGCGCTGATCAACTAGACGGCGGCGGCGGGGGGGGAGGGCTTGGCTTTCTCTTGGGGACATGGCTGCATATTTGTGGGGACATGGCGGCATATTTGTGGGGACATGGCGGCATATTTTTGGGTACATGGCTGCATTTGTGGGGACATGGCTGCATTTGGGGACACATTTAAAAAAAAGTATCGGTACTTGTACTCGGTCCTAAAAAAGTGGTATCGGGACAACCCTAATTACAACTATCTGTAAACATTTAGATAAACCTATATCCTTTCTCTCTAGATAAATTCCATGTTTCTTGCTCCTGATGAGCGGTTATCAGGCCCCGACACGCGTCGAGCCACCAAATTCTCTCCATCATATAATACCATGGATCAATCTTTATTACCCAACCAATGTTTTAACCAATCTAGCAAATAATTTGTGTTACTTGATTCTCCCCATTTTTATGTATAGAAGGAATTTTCAGACCAACAAGGCTCTTTTTCCTCTGTATATGATGATACCAGCTGTTAAGTGTATTGTAACAATGTTTATTTGACTGTGGATCGCTATGTATTTTGTATCTAAAGTGACTCCAAGGTTAATGTTTAGAGGTTGTATGCCCATAAAATGTTATATGAGGTCAAAAAATATAAATAAACATGATTTTCCCAGTCGCTTGACTTCATATTTTTATATTTTACTGCCGTGTGCTCAGGGCCGTCATCAGAAATGATGGGGGCCCTTACACAGCTTCAGGCATGGCCCCCCCCAAAATA